>NC_134585.1:75120149-75420149 GCF_037038515.1 Microtus pennsylvanicus
TGTGAAGGTGGCCACAGGTTGTGGGTGGTGGCAGCGCTGACTGCCTTGGGCCACAAACTCAGTGGTGCTGACTAAGCTATAAAAGGAGCAGCTCTCCTTTTTGGAGAGGTTCTTCAGTGCTCACACCTGGCTCCTCCCTTCCTTCCTCCCCTCTCCCTTTTTAGAGGAAATGGGAACAAACTCAGGCAGGGACCCTAACGAGAGTGATTTTTTTTTCTTTATTAACAGACTCTCACCCCATAAAAACTGGGAGTCCACAGTTACTGAAGACACAAATAAACTGAAAAGACACCTGGGAAAAACAAAGAAGGGATGGATCCAGTCAGTTGTTAAGGAGACTTCCAGAAACTGCTGGCTAGTTTTTGAACTTTCAGGTAGATTCCACAGGGGCACCCATACCACGCTGTCCTTGAAAGCAGTGACCTGTGGCAAAGACACTCTGCTCTAGTGCGAGCTTTGCCTCGCATGGGCTCACTGGCTACAGAGATCTACTGAAGCCTTCTTATCTCATCTCTTAATAAAACACACCACAGGCTATTTATAAAGTTCAGTTCAATGTACGTATTCTCGGCAAAAGGAGGGCTCCATAGATGGTTCCAAATGGCCCCACTGCTGAGGCAAAGTAGCAGCCAGGTCTCCTCCCCAGACACAGCACTTACTTGTTTGTTTGTTTTGCTCAACTATTCCTTTGCAGGCATACTTATCTGACTCTCTAGTCCAACCCTTTCATTTCATTGCCTAGGACAGGAGGGCCATGGGCAAAACAGCAATGCTGTGGTAGGCAAGGCCGTTTGAGTGCTGTATTGGCTGATCTCCGGTACCCAGCGCAGATCAGAATACTAGGCTAAATGGGTCTTTGTGATTGCATTGTCAGCACACCATACACATGCACATATAGCCCGAGTTCATCTAGTCTATAGACTAGAAAATACTTTCTAGAATAAGGCAAGCTCATTTGATGTTAATTATCAGAAAAGCTAAGATCCTGATAGTGCTTAGCAATTGGGTTAATCACAATTTATTAAGCACTTTTTTGTGTGCCAAGCATCAGGCTGAGTATTAACACACATCCTTGTGTCTTCCTTTGCACAATCAGCCCAGTGTCAGAACTCTCCCTAATACTTAATCCCCGTGATCTGTAAAAGCTGGCACAGATAAAAGCTTCAGTCTGACTGTGGGCTCTATCTGTGTGCTCATCAACTGTGCCCTAATCAAATCCTTCCTGAGTTCCTAATGTGGTGTGTGCATGTGTGTGTGTGCTCGCGTGCACGTGTGTGTGTGTGTGTGTGTGTTTTAAGTGGGTAATTAAAAGAACGGTGTTTCCAGAAATAAAACACAAGAGGTGAAGGCTGAATTCTTGAATCCCTGAATCTGGAGCCAGCCCATTTGATAGTGACTTATAATTACTATATTTCAAATTGCTCAATCATCTCCTGAAGATAGATTGCAGGGCGGGGCAGGAGGTTCCTTTCAGTTCCTTCCAGTGAAATATTTCTGTGTTAGCACAAGACAAGAAGTTCTGTAAGGTACGGGATACAGCTGGAAACGCCAGGCTTCCTGTGGCCCCGCGCCAGCTGGAGGAAATAAACAGATTTCGTTCCCATTGGATACGGGTGCCCTAAGAAAAGTGTTTCCTGTCGTGTAGCCAAGACAGTGCCAGCTGCTCACAGCACTGAGTCAGGGGAGAGCAGAGGGGAAAAAAGCCTGAGTGGTATTTGGGGGAAGAATAAAAAACATAAGAAAATGACAGTTTTTCCATTTTACTAATAGGTCATAAACTTCTACTAGAACCAAGAGTTGAATGACATCTGTTGTGTGTGTATGCCTGCCTGTGGAAGCCAGAAATCGATAGCATCTTCCCTGTCACTCTCCACAGCATCATCAGCATCATTATTATTGTTGTTGTTTTATTGACTAAGTCTTATTATGTAGCCCTGGTTGGTCTGGAACTTGCCCTGCAGACTAGGCTGGCCCTAGACTTGAGTCTTTGAAGAGATCTGCTTGCCTCTGCATCCCAAGAGCAAGGATCTGAAAAGCTGACTCCAACTTACTTTTTTGAGTCAGGGTCTCTCGCTAAACCTGAAGCCCACTGATTTTGCTAGGCTGGTTGACCCGTGAGCTCTAGAGATCAATCCATCACCACCTCCTCATGCTGAGATTTTAAGACTGATTTTGTTTGGATGTTTTGCCTGCTTGGGTGTATGCATACCATGTGTGTGCCTGGTGTTAGCAGAGATCAGAAGAGGCTGTCGGATCTTTTGGAACTGGAATTATGGGTGATTGTGAGCCATCGTGTGGGTGCTCAGAGCTGAACTCCTGGCTGCTGCAAGAATAACAAGTTATCTTAGCTACTGAGGAGCCAGCTTTCCAGTCCCCCATACCCAGCTTTTTACATGTGTTCTGGTGATTCGAACTCAGGTCCTCAAGCTTGGTGGGCAAACGCTTTAGATTCTGGGCCACATCACTTCTGATTCTTAAGTAAAGTTTATTTGGCAATGAAATGGGCAGCGGGTGTTCTTCTTAGAAGCTTTGCGGGTAGCTGGAGCCTCAGGCACCGGAGAGGGCAAGTCCCTTAAGGTCTGCAGCCTGAATGTGGCAACTAGCAACTGTGAGGGATCATCTTCAGGCTTTCTAGAATCGGCCAAAACGGTGTTGATGCTTTCAAATGTCGAAGACTTCACAAATACATCTGACCTCTGGTATAGCTGTTACGTGAGAACACAGGCCTATGTTTTCTTTCATCTATCCCCAACAAGCCCCTGACACTAAGGACAAGTGTCAGCCAGGCATCCTCAGGCATGGCATTCTGTGACCTCGCTGTCTGCAGCAACTTGACTGTGTGTGTCCTCTGGACTGGGATCATTCTTATAGATCCCAGCTTATAGGAAGCAAGGTGGACCACCACAGCTCTTGGTCAGCATTTAGGCAAATTGCCGATGTTGTGACAGGCAAGGCAGGTGCCACCTGATCTCTGAGCAGTATGCTAAGTGACCCTGTGGCTTAACCATTGTCCTTATATTTGGTCAAGGCTCTGCTGCCTCTGTCCCAAATGTACTTCCCTATTAGTACTTTTGGCTCCACATCAGCAAGTTCAGCCCTAACCCCACGTGCCTGCTTCTTCACCAGACCTGAGCATCCTCCAGGGGAAGTTCTGGTTTAAATGTTACTGGTGCTTATCACTGTGCCAGGCCATTTCATGAACTAAATAAATCTGGCATTTGGAAAATAACCGGTCCTTCGGTATATAAGTGTGTTTTTACTCACAGTATGGGGCAGGAGGGGAGAGAAAATAATTGAATACAAATTGATGAACCAGCAAGTAAATGGTACCGAAATTTTAACTCAGTAGTAAACATGATTTATTCCAACCAGGCCAGGCCTTCCTCTACAGTATGGTTTGCAAGCTGCCTGCCCTTAGATACCTTCCTTACCTGCTTAGCATTGTTCCTAAAAAGCCCTGTAACTTGCTTCTATTGACACTTTGCTAAAATAAAACACCTTTGCTACCTTGCCATCCTCAAAGTCAGTAGAGATCAGCAGCTTCGGTTAGCTTATTACCTATCCTTCTGTCTGCTGTGTTTTTCCTAGACTGCCTGGCTACTCAGTGAAAGAATTACAGGCAGAGGGGGCAGATCTGAATGTCTGAGCTAAGGAACCAGGAGCAGGTACTGGAGGCCAGTGGTTAAGTGTAAGAACGATTTCAATCACGACACCCTGGTTCCAAGTGCTGAGTGGCCTGTGGCTAGTCACTGGGCTTCTGAAGTTGTTTATTCGTTCATTCAATCAATGTTAGCAAGACCACGTGCTTCAGCAGAGTGGCGGTTCAAAGAGAGACCAAGCTGCAAATCTTGAAAACGCTGTGTGGTATAGAGTAGATCTCATTGCAGGGGGTGGGGTACAGGGGTGGGGCAGGGGCTATTATCCCGAACTTTTGGCTCCGAAAGGATGGCTAGGTTTTTACCCTTCAGGCATCCTGTGCTGACATGCAGTTGAATCAAGAAAAAGGGTGGTGGTGCACGCCTTCAATCCCAGCACTCAGGAGGCAGAGGCAGGTGAATCTCTGTGAGTTCAAGGCCCTTTGGTCTACAGCATCTAGAACAGCCAGGGCTACACAAAGAAACCCTGGAGTGTCAGGGGGAGAGGGGAGAGAAAGAAAAGGACGGAAGGAAGGAAGGAAGGAAGGAAGGAAGGAAGGAAGGAAGGAAGGAAGGAAGGAAAAAAGGAAGGAAGGAAGGAAGGAAAAAAAGAAGGAAGGAAGGAAGGAAGGAAGGAAGGAAGGAAGGAAGGAAGGAAGGAAAAAAGGAAGGAAAAAAGAGGGTGGAAACATGTCCCTTTTGGAAGAACATAAAAGAACCCAGGCCCTTCTGGACTTCACCCGACCACCCCACATCCCCCCCCCCCCCCTGCCGCCTCCGTTTCTTCCTTTCTCAGCAAAGGTCACCTTCCTACACAGAGTCCCCAGCCCCCGGTTCCTGGGCGTACCCTCGATTTCTGGCCTGGAGCGGCCACTCGCTGTCCCGCCGGGAGAACTAGTCAACAGCGGGGTGGACGGGAAAAGTGACATAATCCTTGCAGCGCCCTATGCCACCAGCCTCTCCCACAGCGCAGGCCTGGTTTCTGCTTTTCTTCTCCCGCGCTGCGGCCGGGGATTGGGGTGCTGAGGACTCCGAGCTCCCGCCAGCCTTGGGGTCCCTCTTGGCTGGGGAGGGGGAACCCGGGCGTGGGCGGCCGGGATGCACTTTTCAGGAATGCCGCGGCGGCAGCTCGGTCGCCGGGCATGCTCCCAGGACCGCCGCCCCCTCGGAGCCGGATGACGGAGTCTCGAAAGACTTTCACCAAATATGGGCCGAGGCTGGAAACGTCCTGTTCGCGTCGCCGGAAACCCCGAGTCGGGGCCACCGCGGGAGTGCGGATCGCAGGCCAGCGGCCCGCAGGGGGCGGCGGCAGCAGGGCCAATCCCGTTGGCCAAGGCCGGGTGCCCTCATGCCCTCCCGAACCGCCTGTCTGTCACTCAGTTCCCGCCGCCACCACCACCATAATCCCAGCACCCCCTGCCCGACCATGCCAAGTTGTGGGGGTGGGGGTAAAGAAGCTGCAAAAATGCTGGGTGGCAGAAGGTGCCACATTAAAGCGTCTAACAGACACTGTAAATGTGGCTATAAAAAGTGAACTCGCGAGAAACTACCTGTCTGATTATGGACACACTCACATGCGTGAGGGTGGGGAAAGGGGGGTAGGAAAGGGGTATTAGGGTGAGGTGAGGGGAGAGACCGAAATAGACAGAAAAAAGGAGGAAAGGAGGGAGGAGAGAGGAGGCAGAGGGACGGTGAAGGGGGGCGGGGGAAGAAGCACTCCTGTAGTCTAGGGCAGTAGGACCAGCAGCATCACCTAGAGCCTTGTTAAAACATCCAAGGAGAAACTCTGGAGTGGGGCCTAGCAATCCAACTTAACCAAGCCTCCGCGAGATTCTGGTGTATGCTCCAATTTGAGACCCATTAAACTAGGAAGCTGGAGTGGACAGGTTTGGGATTATGATCAGTCTCAGTTGCTGCCAGACAGCGAAACCTTCTTGGGGTAATCTAAACTTCCCTGGCAGCTGCAAGTGAGACTCTCCAGGTCTCAGCCGAAGCCAGGAGCCGCAGAGGACAAGCAGTCCTTTCTCAGTGGCTTGAGGCTCAAAGAAACACGTCCGGCTGGTGGAGGGACAGTGGGGGAAAGAGCCTCGCAAATGAGCACCCGAAGCAACACTTACCCACACCGTTTGCACATTTCCCTCGTCTGTCAACGAAAGATCTGTAGCTCTCAGCAGAGGAGGTGAGAAGGCGACAGACCGTCTGGGGTTTCTGGACCATCCTAGGCAAGGACTTAAGAAGCCGCTGTTCCTCTTGGTTACCAGTAGGCGAAAGCAGGGTCTGCTGTCTGCCAAGGCTGTGCACACAGGTTACAGCAGCCTCTTCTCCTCCAGCACCTCCTGGCCTTGTGGACTTCAGCTTCCTACCCCTTCCCACCAGACAGCCGCTGTTTTCAATGGGCTGCTGATGGTGATGTTCTCCTGGTTTCTCCTCTGGGGATGAGCCCATTCTTTGAGATTGCCCAGTTGGAGACCAGAAACAAAACCTCACACACATCCTCGTAGAAAACCTTAATCTGGTTTTTAAAGGCATCTATGGAATGGCGTGTCTGTTTGAATGCTGTGCAGTATAGTGGACCTCCAGGCTGCTCCTCCCTCCACCAGCAAAGGAACACAGTATATTCAGGCCAGTTGGATCACCCTCTGCAACTTTATTTTAAATCATGATAGACAGATTGCGTGAAAAACAAGGAATTCCAAAGAATTTCCTGCTCTGGGAACAGAAGTTAAGTCTATATTTAACAACATTTGAAGCTGTCAAGAATGCCTTGTGGTTGGATAACAGAGGCAGAAAAATGTTAAAAACGCAGGCTACTGCTATACCCAAATATGGAAATATTGTTACGTCTGGTGTCTGATTCACCATCTGGAAATACTTACAACCATGAAGTCAAATAGAAAAGACGCCATAACAGAAGCCAGGAACCCTCTCCATTCTCTTTCTCCATCACCTCCTTCTACTCTGTGCTGTGCCTTCTCCACCCTCAACCCCTCCCCTCCCAGCCACTTCGCTAAGACGGAAACAATGAACCATTAAGGGAGGAGGAATATTCCCCGAGGAGTCGCTGGCCTGGGGGACAGGACCCCGGGTTTGCTTTCTTTATTTGCATAACACCTGACAACCCGGTTGTCTTTGAAAGTCCCCACACCCAGAAAGCGGCTGAGGTCCTAAGGCCCCGAAAACTTCTGAATGAATGAACTTAACTCTTTCCTGTACCAGCCGCCTGCACTGGAGTGTGCAATCATTCAGATCAAATCATTGTGCTCCCTGGAGTCATTCACATAAAGTCAGCACTGAGGGCTCTCCTAAGTGACACTGCTGAGCTCTGAAGGCAGACAGGCCCTAAATAGTAAAAATGAAGAGAAGCTAACCCAGAGCATTAAGGGGAGGGGGGAATCTGTATCATTTCTTATTAAAATTACGTAAGAAGCCAGACTATGACACTTTGGAAGTTTATGGATGGCATGGAGGGGGTCTTGTGAGGGATCTTGTAAGATCTTAAAATCCAACTTCCACTGCAGGATGTATGTTGCCCTCTGAATCCCTTATTTTTCTGAAGAGAGAGAGAGAGAGAGAGAGAGAGAGAGAGAGAGAGAGAGAGAGAGAGAGAGAGAAGAGAGAACTTCATTTGAAGTGGAAGGCTTCCAAATGAACCAAAGCAAAGGACACACACACACCGACACATACACACACACACACACATCCCAAGAAGTTTTTTCCCCAGCTATCCAAAGAACACAGTGGTCCCGTTGGACTCGTTTTGTCCTGGCAGCTTTTGCACCCGATGGTTTCAGAACAAATCACTCCACGGTTGTCTCCTCCGCCTCTGGTTTGGCTGTTCAGTTTCCACTGCCGCCTGTCCGGGGAGGGAGGCCAGGAGGGCTTACCCGGCCTCCCGCATCCGTGAGGAAGTGCAAGTCAGCTCTGGGAGAACTCCCTGCACTCGTTTCCTCTTGGACTTCCAGTGCAAGCAGTGGGCTGGAACTAAAAATGGGAACCTCCAAAAACAAACAAGTACAACATACCAAAAAAAAGAGGGGGAGGGATGAGGGAAGACCTCTGGCTGGAAATTTGCCAGGCGACGAGGGAAGCTCCCCCCCCACCCTCTCATTCATAAATGCCACTCTGAGTATTAATTTGCAATACACTTTTCTTGGCTAATAAACATCATGCCACAGCTTTGGGACTTGATCCGAGCACGCCTCTTTGAAGTCCACAAATAGATTCCTGGCTCAGAGACCAACTCCCCCTCCCCTTTGGACTCTTAGTAGATAACTTTACTCTCACCTTGGTTGTAAACAAGCAAACAGCTCCCTGCGTTCCCGGGCGAGGGCTTCGGCAGATGCCAGGTCCACTAGGCATCTTCAAACAAAACCACTTTTGTTCTTCCCTCTCAGGTCCTCCCATCCTCCCAAAGATCTGAAGTGCTCCCTCCAACACATAACACCACTCCCCGCCCCCCATATACTCTTCGACCACGATCATCACCCTCGCGCCCCAAGCATCCCATTCTCCCCAATGGAAGTAGTTATTTAAAGTGGAAAAAACGAACTTTTTTTTCTTTGATAAATCTGAGAAGGGGGGGGGGGGAAGGTGCAATGGAGCCAGGGGAGGTGCTTGGCAGCAGCCCGCGCCAACCAACATTCCTGAGATGTTTGAGAATTCTGGAACGCGCAGACAGAGCCGACGTCACTGCAACACGCGGCGCCGGAGGCAGGCGGGTATAAAAGGCGGGCTCCCGGCGCCGGGGCAGACCGTGAGTGAGAGCGCCCCAGAGAAGTACTTGCAACCTCCGTGCCTGCTCCGCCAAAACCTCGAGAGAAGGACGCCCTCAGTCTCGGCCCTAGCCTCATCTCACTCCCGGAGCATCCGATACCGCTGCTCACCGGCTTGTTGGATTCCGTGTCGCCGCACTCGCCCCGGCTCTTTCAGCGCGCCACAATGAGCTCCAGCACCGCCAGGGCGCTCGCCGTCGCCGTCACCCTTCTCCACTTAACCAGGCTGGTGAGTTGGACTTGTTTAACCACCGCTTTCCTGTCCACCCTCCCCGATCCCTCTCCCTGGGCCCTGATCGTCCACAGAAGGGAAAGTTAGCCTAAAAAGTTCGGAGGTAACTGTTGCTTTAAGCCCGGACGACGTGTCCTGGGGGCCTCTTCCTGGGGCGCAGCCGCCGGGGTGGCCCGTGTGTGGTTGTACGCGATCAAGACACTCCAGGTGGATGGAGCCCCAGAGCCAGACCCATGCCCAGGGCATTTCAGCCCCTCTCCGGAGCAATGCAAAACAGCCTGACGCGTTTCTTCTCCCCCCCACTTCTAGGCACTCTCCACCTGCCCCGCCGCCTGCCACTGCCCTCTGGAGGCGCCCAAGTGCGCCCCGGGAGTCGGGTTGGTCCGGGACGACTGCGGCTGCTGTAAGGTCTGCGCCAAGCAACTCAACGAAGACTGCAGCAAAACGCAGCCCTGCGACCACACCAAGGGGCTGGAATGCAATTTTGGCGCCAGCTCCACCGCTCTGAAAGGGATCTGTAGAGGTAAGAGGCTTGTGGTTTGGCCCCTTTAAAAAAAATAATAGTCCCCATAGTCCAGAAGTTTAGTAATTTTGAGACCATGTATGGTGACGCTTTGTTGATGGTAGCTTGGCAGAAAGGCTCATGATTTCAGCAGTCTGGAATGCAATTCAGTGTGTCTGGGCCCAACGAAAAGCGCATACGGAAAAGTGATCCTGACTAACTTATTGTTCAGCGCTGGAGTCTCGGGGGAATTGTAGCGAACTTTACCATACAGTGAATTGAACAGCGGAAAATATGTAAGAGTTGCAGTCTGCGGCGGCTAATCTTAACCTTCTCCTCTCTCTCTTGGTCGTCTCTACAGCTCAGTCAGAGGGCAGACCCTGCGAATATAACTCCAGAATCTACCAGAACGGAGAAAGCTTCCAGCCCAACTGTAAACATCAGTGCACATGTATTGATGGCGCCGTGGGCTGCATTCCTCTGTGTCCCCAAGAACTGTCTCTCCCCAACCTGGGCTGTCCCAACCCCCGGCTGGTGAAAGTCAGTGGGCAGTGCTGCGAGGAGTGGGTTTGTGATGAAGACAGCAGCATCAAGGACCCCTTGGATGACCAGGATGACCTCTTTGGATTTGATGCCTCGGAGGTGGAGTTGACGAGAAAGAATGAGTTAATTGCCGTTGGAAAAGGCAGCTCTTTGAAGAGACTTCCTGGTAAGTGGAAACCGAGCTCATAAGACATTCTACCGAAATTCATTCTCGGTCTGCCGCTTTGTAGAAACCCGTGTGTGTCAGCATGCCTCTGAAGAGCCTTCTGTTTGGTTTATTTTCTAGTCTTTGGCACGGAACCGCGAGTACTTTACAATCCTCTGCATGGCCAGAAATGCATCGTTCAGACAACGTCATGGTCCCAGTGCTCTAAGAGCTGCGGAACTGGCATCTCCACACGAGTTACCAATGACAACCCGGAGTGCCGCCTCCTGAAAGAGACCCGGATCTGTGAAGTCCGTCCTTGTGGACAACCAGTGTACAGCAGCCTGAAAGTAAGTTCCTTTAGGGACTTGACCATGACCCCAGCACGTGGGTGGGATGTGAGCCGCTCTAGAAAATGTCTTTATGAAACCTAGCACTATCGGGTTTCACAGAGTGGTTAAATGTACCCCTCCCCAAACAACAACAAAATTAAATTACTGACTTTTTTTGTTCTTCCAGAAGGGCAAGAAATGCAGCAAGACCAAGAAATCCCCAGAACCCGTCAGGTTTAACTATGCAGGATGCTCCAGTGTGAAGAAATATCGGCCCAAATACTGCGGTTCCTGCGTGGATGGTCGGTGCTGCACGCCTCTGCAGACCAGGACCGTGAAGATGCGGTTCCGCTGCGAAGATGGGGAAATGTTTTCCAAGAATGTCATGATGATTCAGTCCTGCAAATGTAACTACAGCTGCCCGCACCCCAACGAGGCATCGTTTCGCCTCTACAGTCTGTTTAATGACATCCACAAGTTTAGGGACTAAATGCCTCCTGGGTGCCTAGTGTGGGGTGGATGGAGGAGGGGTGTGAGCATCATGGAGTCATGGGTGGGGTGGTGGGGTGAAGGGGCTCATTGTAGAAGGGATGCCTTGCTCATCACTGAGTAGCATGAAGGTATTTCCAAACTGCCAAAGGGGCTGGTGTGGACGGACACTAACGCAGCCGCAGTTGGGGAATACTTCGCTTCATAGTACTGGAGCGCCTGTTATGCTTCGTTTTGGAGCGTGTCGTGTGGATGACGTTCTGTTTTCTGTTTGTAAATTATTTGCTAAGTGTATTTTTTTGCTCTAGATCTCCCCCCCCTTGGTTCTACAATTGTAATAGAGATAATAAGATTAGCTGGGCCGTGTGAAAGCCTTGTTTGTCCTCTGACAGAAGTAAATGAAAGGGCCTCCTGTTCCTTCCTGAGGGAGGGGGACGCTCTGTGAGTGTCCAAGAGGCAGCTACCTGCGCTCTAAACTGCAAACAGAAACCAGGTGTTTGAAGACTGAATGTTTTTTATTTATCAAAATGTAGCTTTTGGGGAGGGAGGGGAAATGTAATACTGGAATAATTTGTAAATGATTTTAATTTTATATCAGTGAAGAGAATTTATTTATGAAATTAATCATTTAATAAAGAAATATTTACCTAATATCTGAGTGTTTGCTATTCAGCATTTTTAGAAACCATCCAAGTTATCAGGCACAATTGCTCCTGTTAATCATTCCAACAGGATTCTTTTGGGGGCCCTACTTTGTGTGGAGAACTACCCCAGGTGCCCTACTTGGCAAACTGAACTAACTTAACTTGGGTAACCAGTAACTTGTCTCAGGAGGGAAAAAAGGACAGTGGCTGTCTTCAAACATCTTTAAAGGAGGAACGGTGGCATACAACTCATCAGTTTGGAGGGCAAAAATCTTGAACGCGGGCATTGTGTGAAGCTTTAAAAAGGAAGCTGAAATTAAATTTGCTAACCTAAAGCAATATGATTTATTTTCATAAGAACTGAAGGAAAGCTTAGTCTCCAGCTCCAGGGTGGTTCTGGGTGTCACATAAGGAGACAAGGGGGAACCTTTTAATAACCTTTGGCCATAACTGCTTGGTTGAACTAGATTTGAATAGGTCACTTAGTTTGTAACTGTGCTTTTTAAATTTTGTATCTAAAAATTAGGGAAGCTGCTTTTACATTTTATCCTTGGCGTATGTGGGGGCAGGGACGGGAATCTTGGGATCTCTAGGGTCCCTGGTTTGTTAATGGATGAGTTTGAAGCAAAGACTGTGTTAATCCTAATAAGCCAGCGATTAGGTAAACACGCTACCAAATGCAAAAGAATGTGAGGAATTCCAGTACTTTCCAATCTCTAAAGCACCAGGGCAAGCCACCCCCTTGGTTACATTATATTGGTGGCAGAGGGAGCATTTAGATAGAGTGGGCTATCCGGAGGTCAAAGGCTAGACACTGAGCATTCCTGAAAGAAAGGGCCTGACTGTGGGGCTAGGAGAGGTAGGGACAGCTGCATTAACGTTTGTGAAAAAAGGCCGGTAGCCTGTGTTAGAAAAATCTACATCTTTAGAAAGCGCTGACAATAAACCTTTTATAGAGAGAAATTTTCCTTTCGTTGTCCGCTCTGGCTCCCATTCAAATCCATAGTGAGACATTTCAGGCTGCACTCGAAGAGAGTACTTGAATTTTTAGACATAAGAGAAAGCGCTTTGAGAAGTGGGGGAGGGAGACAGCTCTTGGGATTCTATAAGGGCGCTTTCTAAATAGATGAATTAATATTGACGATTTAATAAGGACCTAAAAGAAACACTTTCCCCAGCATCTGTTTTAGACCTTACTAGATGAATGCTAGGAAAACCTAGTCACAAGTCTTCCCTCTGATTTGGACAGTATCTTGCCTAAAATACTTCAGATTGTACCTTTTGAACTGTCAATTTTTCCTGCCAGAGGCATTAGCATTTTAAGGTATTTGGGATTTAAACACCACCCTGCCTAGTTGTATTCAAAATTAAGCTTGTGGTGCACAATAATATGTGAAAGACGATAAAGGCGTTAGGATTTTGTGGGGCGGTCCTGTTGGACAACATCAGGACCCAAAAGCAAGATTTACTGGTTTCCCAGAATGAATCCCGAGATGCTGCCCTGTATCCAGGGAAGCCACAAACGTCTTTGTTGTCCAGAGACCATAGAGTCCTGTTGTAAGGGCCCTTCAACTGTGCAAGAAGACAACATTTGTACAAAGTATCTCAAGTGAGAAACAATGTAGCTGAGAAAAAGAGCCCTCTTTGAAAAGCCGTTGATCTGGTCCAAGAACTTGCAGGGATGATGACAAGATGGGGCAAGGACTGTAAGAATGTTCCATTAGGGGAAGGATGAAAAAAAGCAAATTATGCCCATTTATTTGAACAGAAAACTACTACAGAAAAGATTAAGTACAGTAATACAAAAAGTATTGAAGGACCTAAGAATACTTGAGAATCAAATTACAGCATTCAGACCATACCAGATCAACTATGTCTGGAGTGGATCTTGTTCAGTTTAATTACTGTGAAAACAAAAGTCATTGTCTTTACTTACATGGCATGGAAGCTGAATATGTTGGCATGCATTGTATGTATGTAACAACAATATACTACCAACCACACGAAAGACCTCTCATGGTTCCCTTCCCACCCCAGCCCAGTGATTCTGGGATGGTTGCTGGTAGATTTAAGACCAGAGTGTTATAGAATGACCTCAGAATCTCAGGCATTCTGTGAATTTAAGAAATATCCTATGAGACACGCAGAAACCCAGGCAGTGCTCTTCCTGGGATGCTGTTTCATATGAATGCTATGTACCGGCCATTCCACAAAGAGATGCAACTGAGTCGAAATTAGAAAAGTGTATTTTAGGGTTATTTTTCCAGTAGTGGGAAAATATTTGATCTGTTTGCCATGTCTTTTCCTAGGCTTTTGGCACTATTGATAAATCTGTTGAGTAATAGTCAGCATGGGTCCAACACAAGCAGAGGCCAGAGCAGTGCTCTAAGCAGCATGAAGGGTGACTTGGCAGAAAGAATCCCGCACTGGGATCAGAAGTCCTGTTTGCACCGCAGCAGCGCTGTCAATCACTCGCTAGGCAACGCTGGGAACGTTTCAAGATCACTCTCCCATGTGCGAAAGTGAGAAAGTGGTCTTCAGAATTTTTTGAAGATTTATTTGTGTGTGTGTGTGTGTGTTTTGCATCTGTGCATGGATGTGCACCACCTGCGTGCAGTGTTTGAAGGAGCCAAAGAAGGCATTGGAACCCCTGGAACTGGAGTTACAGACAGGTGTGAGCAGCCATGTGGGCGTGAGGGACCAAACCTGGTCCTCTGAAAGAGTGGTAAGTGCTTTTAAACTCCGAGGCATCTCTCCAGCCACAAACTTTAAGCATTTTTGCTGGAAAAACAAATGCCCTAGACATGTGTCCTATGCTCTCTTTGGTGCAGACTTCTTACACTTCTTAGCTGCTGCCAACAACACGTGTGAAATCGAACCTGTTCAGATCATTCTATGATTAGATGCACTCATTTCCATAAACCCTTTAAAAAATGTTTCCAGAACCTTCTTTACTACCCCACACCCTTAGTTCATGAGAGCCATGGACACAGTACAGATCCATACTTTCTCCTCAGAGAAGGCCTCTGAAATCTGTACCTCACAAACTGTACTCTCCTAAAAAGTGGATGCTTTAAGTCAAAACACTTTGGAGCCTGATGACGTGTGTGCCCTGTGAAGAAGATCACTGGTGATGGTTAGCACTCATCTGCGGAACCTTATACAAGTCCATAGAGCGCGAGAGCTCCCACATAGTCTGCTCATCTACTCTTCTAAATCAACTCCTTTCTCTTCCGTGCAGACATCCATAGGGAAGGCACCACCATCTCTTATCTGAATTATTGACTGGCCTCTTCCCTTGTGACAGTGTGTTTTCCAAAGGTGGCTACAAGAGCACCCCCTATTGTACCTGTACTTTTGTCACATACCCCATTGCTTCCGTATCAGTTAGTGGAGTATATTTCTCCATTCTCATGAATCCATCTGAGTTTTGGTGCCAGCTTAGAGTGGAGGTCTGGAGTGCTCCCCATCTATTTTACAGATGTGCTTTCATGAAAAGGGGTGCCTTTCCTCTGAGCTCAGTGGACTATGAGAAGCCCAGTGCCCCCCCTGAACTGGCCCTAGAAGATAAGTTGGTATGAGGAGGAGCAGGGTCAGGGAGCATGTGGGCATCAAGTCTGTGCATGAATAAACTATCTGGAAAGCGAACCCTCCTCCCTCGGCCATGCCACCTGAGAGCCTGTGAATCAGACACAGACTGCTGGAGTCCTTCCCACTATTCCTGACCCACAGGTACTGAGCAAGGTGTGGCAATTTTAAGGTAGGAGTTGTGGGTGTGGTTATGCAACAATAGACAAATAAGACATCCTTTCTTGTCCTCCAATGATCAGTTCTCTACAGAAGAACCCGAGGGACTCTAGAACATAAATCAGAACACGGTGCTGCCCCACTGGTCTTGAAGTAAGGCTCAGCTTCTCATATGTCAACCGGCCTAGAGGATCCAGGGGTGTCCCATTGGTCTTGGGATAAGGCCCAGCTTCTCACTTGGCACATGGGTCCAGATATGCCTCCTTGTCAGCAGCCATCCTTGTTACTGACCTTTGTATTGTCTGAAGACAGTCATGCCAGTGGCTAGGAAGACAGGTTGGTGGTTGAAAGTGTTCCCTGCTCTCCCTGACTAGAGTCCGGTTCCCAGTACCCATAATGGTTTTGTAACTCCAGCTCCAGGAGAGTCAAAGACAGGGCAAGCTAATAGAAGAGAAATCCAGATTCATCCTTAGCAAAGCTCAGTTTCGATCACCTCTTTCACAAAGCAAGTGCTTAGAAAAATGTTTACCGTGGTAACACTCATAAACCCGAGAAAGAATAGAGATTGTTTCAAATCACTGTACCTCCTCAGGCCCAGCCCCCCGCTTTCTCCTGCAGTTCTGGTCTGTGTATTTTTGCAGAGAAGTGCACAGCAACTCCATTTATAAAACCATGTCACATTTTCCAGCTGACACCGGATAAGTTAATCAAAGATAAAAAGCACATCCTGAACACGAGCTGAATTTAAGCACCTATTTTTATAGTAACCAAAGAGATTGTTGAGTATGAAGGAGAAGTGCTCAGATAACCTAGGGGGCCTGCTTTAGGATGTTAAAGAAACAGCTCCAGGTCCTACCTTCATTTAAATACATATTTTCGAATGTGTGTAAGACACTCCTGAGTGACGGAGGACTGGCCTGTGTAGTTACTTTAGTTACTGGCTAGTCAGGCAGTAGCAGAGAAGGTGGATATCAGAGGGTTTGCCATGCGAGCTTGCCCCAGACAGAGGCAACTAGGGCACAGGAAGGCACTTGAGTTACACAGAGGTCTGGCCATGATACGGGTCCTGGGTATCTATGTGGCTGGCTCCAGGGAAGACTTCCATCACTTCCTAAAGTTGACTCAGCATCCTGGGGGCTTATTCTAAGCAAGTCACCTTTCTCTAGTAAACAGAGGACTATTGTATATATTCCAGAGATTTGCTAGTTAAAGTAAATGCATTCACTCACAACAGGAATTTAAAATTCAGGCTCCCAGGGAAGACTTTCTGAAAGGTCCCTCCTATAGTCCAAATTTAGTTTGTTCTTGGAAAGGAGCCCATGTCTTTAGTTGACCTCTTGCATTTAAGACGATACTTGGCCATTTAAAATGTTTTGCAATGTTTGGGGTTTCTTGTTGCTATTTTGCCTTTATAAAAGGAAGGCGCACGGAGACAAATTCTCTATGATTAGAAAGACAGAATGTCAGAAATCCTTAGTACACTCTGTCTCTGTCTCTCTCTGTTTCTCTTACACACACACACACACACACACACACACACAAGCACAGCCAGCCAGTATTACATAGGTAGTGAATATTCTGGAACTTAGCATCTACTGAACAACAGCAAATCAATAATTCAAAAGAACAGGTGATATTTACATTTATGGCATCTCCCAAATTTCACAGGCACTAATTCTATCGGTGAGGTGACAAAATTATGTTTAAATACTTGGCTGGGTGGGTACTGTTAGATGCCCACCAAACAGCCATGCCCATGTCTTTGAGTCCCTGCTTCACATCGAGCAGAGCCTCAAATTGAGTCTTCTGCCTTCCCTGTGTTCAGGGAAGGAAACCTCCTGTCTCCACCCTCACCCTTAAGGATTGCATCAGTACTGCCTTAGATCACCATGACCTAATCTCATCAAGAATACTGAAAGAGAATCTTCAAGGGGAGGGGACGCTCTGAAGGATATCCTTGATAATCAAAGCCGAGGAGAGCCAAGGCCTTTCTTCTCTACAGGCCACCCCCTCTCTGTGAGCCCCAGGAGAATGGTGGGGCAGTAATAAGGACCATCTGTGCACTGGGTGGACTTGGGATGCTGAGTCACACAGTCCTAGCTCCAGTGACCCTCTTGTTGAGTGTGACAATAAAGTACTTACTGTGTATGCTATTCTGGTTAGGCATCTGTTGTTTACAGGTAAAGCCATCCTAACTTGACTTTTCCTCCCTCCCTCCCTTCCTTTTTTTTTTTTAAATGCTTATGGACGGTCATCCTCAAAAAAAAAAAAAGAAAGCACTTTTATATGTGAATGAATGGACAAACTCCCCCCAACACACACACACACACACACACACACACACACACACACACACACTCCCAACTATGTAGTGGAAACTTGATTCTTTCATTCATACATATACCACATAACAAGCTATGGGCCAACTAGACATGTTTGCCATGTTTTTCACTCACGGTTCTCATGTCATGGTTTTCACTTATGTAAAGCACATGACTATGCACCAACTAGACATGGTTGGCAAGCAAGGAACTATGAAGACATGTTCTCTGGTTTGAAGGATGTCACACGTGGCAAAGACTGTTGTATACATAAATAGAGGAGGAAGAGTGCCACCGTCCCTCCTGATCCCCGTGGATGCTGGAGAGGGCACAGTGATACAGAACTACTTTTATATGGGCAAGCAAGAACTGCAAAGATGTTCATGGCTTTTATGAGCTGCATTGGCACCTGAAGCCTTGGGGCTGGAGAGATGGCTCAGAGGTTAAGAGCACTCACTGTTCTTGCAGAGGGTCTGGGTTCAGTTCTCAGTACCCACATGGTGATTCAAAACTATTTAGGATTCCAGCTCTAAAGGATTAGACAACCTCTTCCAATCTCTGAAAGCATCAGGCATATATGTGGTGTGTATGCATGTATGCAGACAAAACATTCATACAAATAAATAAATCTAAAAGAATTTTTTAAGTAAAAAAATAACTAAAGTCCAGCCATCATGGCACATGCCTGGAGTCCCAGGACTTGGGAGGCTGAGGCAGGAGAATCACCACCAGTTTGAAGGCAGCTTAGTCTACATAATGACTAGCTAGCTAGGGCTACAGGGCAAGACCCTATCTTAAAACACTGTAATGGTAATAACAGAAGTTGAAACCTTGGACCATATTATGATGTCAACACATTTCTTCTAAACCTCCGCAGATGACTGGCTATGAACGAGCTCTCCCAGAAATGTTTTCGCCCCTGACAGTCACCGTAGGCTTGGCCCAGAAGCTCTACATTCTCTTCATGCTCCCATAAATCAAAGGCCAGGTCCCCTGGCACACATTTAAATAAATAGGACATGGCAGTGGTTCAGCATCAGAAACTGGAGCCTCTAATGTTTGGGGTGAGGACTAATTTATCCTAAAAAAGAAAGAGAAGAAATCCCCTGTAACATTAGTAGATTATAAAACTTTTTTCCCCTCCTGAATTTTGGCCAAGAAGCCAAGATTAGCAGTCACATTGTATTCTCTTCATAATCAGCTCCTGGCCGCAATCACAGAAAAGCTCTTATTTACATCCATCTATAAACCTGTGTATCTCTGTGAGTGAGCATGTGTGTGTGTGTGTGTGTGTGTGTGTGAGAGAGAGAGAGAGAGAGAGAGAGAGAGAGAGAGAGAGAGAGAGAGAGAGTACACACATATATGGAGAGAAGTTTGAGAGATGGAGAGCAAGAGAGTGAGGACTCGTCCACCCTGGAGTCAGAGAATCAACATCAACAGCATCAGGTTCCGACCTTGAGGACTGCCTCCTAGGCCAGTCCCTGCTTCTGTGGCTCACGTGGGAAGAAATCAGAGCTAGCCTACCCATCATTTCTCCCTCTCAGAATAGAGGGTGAGGTGAGTCCATCCCAGCTCCCCGGATAAAAAGAAGGGACCTTATTCTCAGATTAAGCATCCTTTGCAAAGCGAACCCCATACAGGCCATTTGCATGGGCTCAATTGCATCTTCCAGCCTCCCCTACTCCCTGGATTCCTGCATCATCGAGTCTGCTTTGCACTTTTGTAAACTCTGTTCATCCTTGTGAAGACCTTGACCGCTGCAAGCTATGCTACCAGTTTATGTAGCACTGAGGATAACCCAGCCAATTAAACTATGATGGGCTTGGGCTTTGAAGAGAGCTCTGTGGACAGAGCGCTTTTCTACAGTGTATTTGAAGACCTGGGTTCAAGTCCTGTCACCTCAAGGGGTGTGGTGGTACATTTCTGCAATCCTAGAACTTTATTTAGTAGAGACAGGAGGAGTTCGGAGTCATCCTCACTTATATTTCAAGGACAAGTGGGACATATGAGACCTTGTTTCATCAGCAACAACAGCAAAGAATCGCAAACCATGACAAGTTAGCTGCAATACGACATGATCTGGTTTTTTAGAGCTGGTGGACATGGCATCGAGAAAGAATGGAGACTTAAATCTCCTCTTGTATGAGTCCCCAGCAGGCACAGAACAGACGTTGCTGTCTTCTTCTATACTTCGGTGTGCCAAGCACAGCATCATGTGACACCAAAACAGTCCCCAGTGAGCGGGTGAGGAGTCAATATAATCCCTGTCTTCTCCCTGTAGACTGCACCAAGCAGCCAACAAGCTGTTCGTATTTGAGTGGGCCTTGTTCTTCCTGAGACACCAAGTATAACATCAAACCTCCAGGCTTCTGGTCTGGACGAGGGCAGAAGCCCTAGGGCTGGGAGAGAGGATGGGACCATGGCTGGACATTCTGTAGAGCTGCCCTGAAAGGCCTGAGCCACTGTAGCCAGACCCGCTGCCATACCAGGCTCCCTGGGGTCCTATTACTGTTTCTCCTGCAAACTGGTGTGCAATATCAAACTCGTGAATATAAAGCCACAGCTTCAGTGGCTTGCAGGAGCTGGCTGTTTACAGGACATTGCTGGCCAGTCAATAACCATTACCAGGTCTATCTTGCACATAACTTTGGGCTTGTGTGTATCTTGTTCCCGTAGCACGAGGCACACCCTGATATTGAGTTTCCCCACAGTGGAGCTTTGTGCCGGGTCAGTGGCTTGAGAAGTTTTGGCCACCACCAGCCTACCTCCTTTGAGAGCCCTGGTTTGCTCAGGCCCCAGTTAACCAAACCCCTTGCCCCAGGTGCCCTGGCTTCCCTACCGTGAAAAGGAGCAAACAGAAACCGCACTTTGCATTGCTTCAGCTCCTTTAGAACAAAGTCATATCTCTGACCAGAGTTTCACTCCAACTCGCGGGAAATGGGCCACAGTGACAGTGTGAGCACCAACACTGCCCAGTTAGGAGTCTAAGTGAACGTGCTACAGTGAGCAGAGAGAGCAGAGGAAGGGGGCTCCATAGTAGACCATGTGGTCTAAGTGAACGTGCTACAGTGAGCAGAGAGAGCAGAGGAAGGGGGCTCAGACCATGTGGTCTGAGCATGGAGGCACTTGGGGTTCAGAACCACCCCTTTAAGAAATAAGGAGATGAGCCATGCATGGTGACACACACCTTTAATCCCGGCACCTAGGAGACAGAGGCGGACAGATCTCTGAGCTTGAGATCAGCCTCGTCTGGAGAGCAAGTTCCAGGGCAGCCAGGGTTACACAAAGAAACCCTGTCTCGAAAAACAAAACAACACACACACACACACACACACACACACACACACACACAGACGGGGGGGGGGGATAAGATTCAGAGAGTCCGGCTTTGGGGCACTCACCACCAGCTACACATTTCCTGTGCTATAGGGTTTGATGTTGATGTCTCCATGAGACTTTCTGGTCCAGGCTACTGGGAGGGTTTCTGTTTGGGGGTAAAGTCTAAAAGCTGAGTCTTGGAAGAAAAACCAAAGGGGAGAAGCTCACTGGATTGTGGGACTGTGTGTGAGAAGACATAGATGTGAAAAACAGAGCCCCTAGGGAACAAGAGATGTCAGTGGCCCAGGCCCCCAGTGCCCCTTGGCTTACACCCTGAGTCAGTAGTGGAGAGGTGAAATGCTCCTCTCACCTGGCCATCCTTGCGAGGTCTGTCTCCAGGAAATCCTCATTTTGACCTCTGAGATCTGCTCCCCGCAAACTTGTGAGCCCGTGCTTACCTCTCTAGGCCTGGGGTTGTTGGTGAAGCTGTACTAAGGCCCTAGTAGGAAATTGGGCCCAAAGCTCTGAAAAGACCCTCCCTGCCACCTTGTGGGCTGGTGAGAGGCCGAGAAGAATGTCAGTCAGGAGCACAGGGCTCCAGAGCAGGGCTGCACTGATCAACAGAAGCATCAGGTGACCACTTTGTACGTAGTCTTCTTCAATTCCTCCCACATGGTCCTGCTTCTGACCCCTGCAAGCTCACACTGACTAGGGATAAGCCTCTGTGCTGACCTCAGGAGCATGACGAAGAGTCCCCAGGAAGCTGAAGCTATCAAGACTCCCTCAAACTGCTAGGAGGCACTAAATAGTAGGCAGGGGTATGTGTGGTTCTCACCCACTCATCTCCAAACTCAGGCTCCTGAGCTAAGTTCTGAGGATAGAGCTGAGCACTGCCATCAGCCTTGGAGAAGTCTAATCGGTCATACTTCTAAGGCTATTTAGTCTTCACAAAGCTGAACAAATGGGTATTAGGGAGATGGTGCTTGCTGAACAATCATGGGAATGAGAGTTTGACCTCCTGAGACTCCATACCAAGCTGGGCATGATGGCCCACAATTGTAATCTCAGTTCTGGGGAAAAAAACAGGCATCCTTGGAGCTTGGTGTCCATCCTGGCCTACTTAGTGAATTCCAGGCCAGTTATAGATCCTGTCTCAAAAAGTGAGTGGTCAGTGTCTGATGAAGGACTCCTGAGGTTGTCCTCTGGAACACACACACACACACACACACACACACACACACACACACACACCAAGAGAACTCTGAATGAATCATGTGACCCTATGCTTGGGAAAGAGAATCCCTTGGCTCCACTGATTGCAGGATCCCAGTTCCTTGGATTTCTCAGAGTCAAACCCATTCTTTTTGCTGGGCTGCTCAGGAGTGTTCAGAATCCTATTAAGTGACTTACAGTGACTGGTCACGGTTCTCCTCCGGGCAGTCCATGGGATGAACCTAACCTCTGGGCTGTCATATTGGAAGCCTGTACGCCATGGCTGCATCCCCATCAGGACCGTGTCACTGCTCCCTTCTTCTGTTCTTCCTCCTGGGATAAACACAATGTCTATAATTATCCTTCCCAGCGTCTGCTCTTCGGGTCTGGTTTCTCAGCCTGCTTGCTTTCAGATTCACCTTCCCCTATTGATCAAAGTCACTCTGCAAACTGGAGAGTTAGATGAAGCCTGCTGACTTTCTCTGCCAGCTGCAGCAAGTCCCTCAGCACCCTCAATGCTCCCGAAGTATCACTGTGTACACATCTTTCCTTCAAGCTGAACCCCAAGCACTTCCTTTCTTGGTTCCCACCCCAATACAAAAACGCAGGCCACAGTTCTAGAATCCAGATACCCACGCAACAGGAGAACCAGCCTTCACTCTCTGAGTATCTACAGCTTCTAGCCCCAAACCTGGTAACCAGCAGATGTTCAGTTACTGCCCCGTCAATCAACAAGTTTATTTGTTAAAAGGAAAGTAGACCAAGTGTGGCTTTAATTTCTTCACAGAGTGCCAGGCTAGCCCCTAACTGCCCCATGGTTTCTGCTGTGGCCTTCAATAGGGAGACTGTTGCGTTCTAGTAGCACTGTTGACTTTTTAATGTAAATTTAGGATCTGGCATTTGCTTAACAGACTCTTCTGTAGTAGGACTTGCCTTTGGGCTGCCAGCTCACAAAAACAACATGGAGATTTATTAGGAAAGCTCAGCCTGTAGCTTAGGCGTGCCCCACTAGCTCTTAGAGCTGAAATTAACCCATCTGTATTCATCTACGTTTTGCCTTGTGACTTTTTATCTCTCTTCCCCCTTACACCTCCTGTTTCCTCCCCATGTCCTCTGGTGTCTAGATCCATCACCTTTCTCTCTGCCCAGAAGTCCCACCTAACCTCTTCCTGCCTAGCTATTGGCCATTCAGTTCTTTATTAAACCAATAAGATGGTGCCTTGGCAAAGACACATCTTCACAGTGCACAAAAAGATGATTCCACAACACTCTCCCAAAATTCTGTGGTTTCAAATGACTGCTTGCCTTTGGTCACAATTGCCTTGACTGATGAGGTTCAGCTGTGAGGTAGCTCCTTTTAGCTCCAGGCTGGCTGGGGCTAGAACACCCCAATGTCCTCTGCTTTATCATCTGTGGTCTTTGTTCTTATAGATTCTCATCATGGCATGTTGTATTTGGCCTAAGCTACTTTCTGTCTGTTTGCTTGCAGACAGGATCTGAACATGCAACCCTGGCTGACCTGGAACTTGCTAATATATACCACATTGGCCTTGAACTCACAGAGATCTGCCTGTCCCTGCCTCTGAAAGACAAAAGGGCTGGGACTAAAGGTGAGCATCTCCATGCTTAGTCTAAGCTTCTTTCCAGCAGAGAACTGGTTTCTGAGAGGGAGCACAGGGCCCAGGACAAGGAGCTGATTGCCTCATGATTATTAGTGCTTCAAGAGGCAAAACAAGTCAAAGGAGGAGGGAGATGTGGGAGGGGACACCCCAAGGTCACCAGGTGGCATGGTTCATAGGGGCCAAGAAGGTTCTCATCTTTATCTGTTTGTTTATTGATTGATTAATTGATTGGCACTGGGGATAAAACCTAGGGCCTCCCACATGCTGGATAAGAACTCCACCAACTGAGCTGCATCCTTAATCTTAAAACTTTTTCTATCTTTAGTTCTAAAGATGTATTTATTTTTGTTTTTGAGAGAGAGGGGGGGTAGGGGTGTGTGCATGTGGGTACAGGTACTTACAGAGGCTGGAGGAGGCAGATCTGGAGCTGGAGTTACAGTGGGCTGTGCAATCGCTAAGAACCAAACTCCAGTCCTCTGGAAGAGCAGGATGGGTCCTAAACCCTGCACTGTATCTCCAGCTCCTACTTCTCACTTCTAGACTGAGCTTCACTACATTGCCCAGGCTGACTTGGGATTCGCTGTGGCCTAAGGAAGCCATGAATTGGCAATCTTCCTGCCTCGGCCTCTGCAGTAGCTGGGATAACGGGCTTAGTCTTATTACATTTATACATTTATACTGCTGGCTTGGTCTTATTACATTTCATTGTTATGTTTTTCAGAAAAAAAAATAGGTCTTTATAAAATTCAAAGTTTTCTGGATATGAACAACCCCAGTGATGACAATGGTGGCCATGTCATGTGGTGATGACGTCACAACAAAGACACAGCATTTACCACCTCCTTGCTTCAGATTGCTGTTTCCATGCCTACGATCCATATAGACCCCATACAGACATATATTTCCAGCTTCCACACAGGGAAAGTGAGGTTCTTAGAACCCCAGCTTCTCAAAGCCTCACAGTTAGCTAAAAGGAGACAGTCAACATTCGTTTCCACCTCCAAAGCACCCCTGTTGTCTTTCACCATCCGCACTTTTTTCCCAAACACATAATAACTCTCCTTGCAAAAGTATTGGAAGAATTCTAACAGGGACTAGAGGAGCCAGAGATAACTTTTTATTCTCTGGAAATTCTTCAAATGTTTAAATCTCATTTTGTCCTGGGGCGTTTTGGGTTCTTCCACTTTATGTAGCTGGCTCCTCTGAATAACGAAGGCATCCTAAGTGTCGATCCCACAGTAGGCCTGGGATGTTCAGATATCTGAGAGGAGGTCTGGTAAGACTGTATACACACAGCTACAGGGCAGGTTTCTTATTTCAAAAGGGAGTCTGAACTTGAAGCCAGTCTTAGCTCCATCCACAGTGTCTGGGACACCAGGGTAATTGGACTCCAAGCCGAGAGTTCTGCCTCTTTCTTTATCTACCCTGGTAAATTATTAAGGAACTCTTCTGCCCAGGGGAGATCATTAGCTTGCGGGAGGCTCAGAAAGCATCTGGCAGATGCGACGCGGGGAACCAGGGCAGCTCTGGTTTACGTAGAAGGACCCAGTTTCTTCGGGCAGAAAGAGGGAAAAGTCACCACTAGGTGACTAGGGTGTGACTAGGGTGGGGATGATGGGCTGTATATGTGTGTGCAAAAGGGGTGGGCAAAGAGTGCAAAGAGATTTCCGATCCAGTAGGGAACGCCAATCCCACGTCCCCAGTGGATCGTAGGGCGTGCGCACTTGCGACAACCCATACTCCTTATTCCGCCCTGAGGGTGATACGCCTGGTTGGTAGCTGCTACCTGGGGGCAATGGAGACTGGAGCAAGTTTCACTGGTCACTGGGCAATGTGTGTGCTGATGACATCGGGCAGGACAGTAGAAGTGAGCAGGAATTATAGACCCGGGACACAGCCTTGTCTCCAGCCCAGCCACTTCCTGGCCTAGGTAACATGGAAAGGGAAGCGGCTTGACCGGGGAACACTAGATGAGAAAAGACTCACACCCCCCTTCTGCCTTTCCTTCAGCACAGGCGCCCTGTCGGGCAGACCACTATGAGCACCCCCAGGAGGAGCCAGGAGACTGAAGGGCCTGGATCTTGGCCACTAGGCCAATAATCCACAGAGGAGTTAGCTTCACCTCACCCTCCCTTCAGGCCGCTCCTAGCCGTGCCGCCGTTGGTGTTTTCTCAATCTACGAATATGTTTTCTCAGTTTGTTCATCAAGAAGATGCGTCCAAACACAACCTCTCGCTCTGTCTTCGCTCCCAGAGCTTGGAAGAACTTCTGAGGTATTGTGCAGTTGGTCTTTGGAGAGACTTGTTTTCCCATAACTTGTGGAGAACTGGGAGCCTCTCAGTTACTCTGTCCCCAGAACTCTCTCTCTCTTTTCCCCTTCTTCCCTTTCTGGACAGTTACTGACTAAAGATGACATTTTCCCTTTGAGGCTCAAATACCTCCCATCAAATACAGGATAAAAGTGGGTGAGGGGAAGAATGAGGCAAGATACAAGATTCAGAGAAAGATTTTTCTGTGGAATTTCAATCCACTAACAGACGTGAAGTCACACCTCCAGGAATAGTGCCTAGAGTTAATGGTTCTTGTACTTCGGGAGAGGTGGCAAGCTAGATTCTAACTCTAGAGCCGGAGGTGTGGGAGGTCTCACAGTCAGAGATAGGTCTAGTATCTTCATTGCTGGCACTAGGCTATTCCTCCATGGTGGAGCTGTGGCCAGTCTCAGAGAGTTAGAGTGTGCAAAATGGGGTTCATTGCAATCAAGGGTTTTCCAGGCCTAGCATTTGGCAATGAGAGCCATGACAGAACCCTTTGGAACCTAGAGTTCAGGGACGCTGCTTCCTTCTGGAGAAGCCCAGAGGGGGCTAGATATCCCCAGAGACTTAAAGGACAAGCTGAGCATGTCTGGCCCAAGGCAAGGCATTTCAGGTGTGTGTGTGTGTGTGTGTGTGTGTGTGTGTGTGTGTTGGGGGGAGGTCCTCTGGGTACCTAGGAGACCTACCCAGGTAGAGTCTCAAGGAGCACAGAGTTCTGCAATGAGGATCAGGAGGAAGTACCAGCCAGGTACCAACCTTCCTCGTGGGAGGCCTCCTAAGGACATTCTGCCTCAGGTTCTTGTCTGAGGTCATGGAACCTCCTGAAAGTATGTCAGGAATGTGGATGTCTGACTCACTCTTCCTTGAGAGTTCACAGTCTGAAGTTCATAAAACCCCGCTTTCCCCTTTACTCATTCTTCAAACATCGCCCACTAGCTTCACAGACTAAGTCTGCAGGAAGACTAAGGGGACAGGAAAGTACGGGAGGAAGCAGAGAGATCCTGTCACCGAGCACCAGCCCCTAGCAGGCAGGCCGTGACAGCAGCAGCAGCAGCAGCAGCAGCACTCAGAGCCGTCCTCCCATAGGGAAGCAGGGCTGGAGAAGCCAGGCATCCTCTCCCTCCGTATCCTCATCCACACACAGGGACAGCAACATCTAATCCCAGACACTTGTGCATGACACTCAATGAGTAAATCTGTAGAAAGGAGTGGGGGTGTCATCTGACCGATGCTCAGAAAATGTTCGATTGCCAATTAACACGCCTCTCACAGCTGACAACTGAGTCTTCTAAACATGAGGTAGGAGAGAGGAAGCCTTCCTGGAAGGGGATTCTGTGGGATGAAGTGGATTGGAAATCATCTCTTTCCTGGTATACAGCTCTCTGGGCTAGAGGACTCAAGACTCCCCACTCTCAGGAGGGCGGTGCCAAGGCTGGGAAGAGGATGAATGTGAGGGCCGCATATGGTCTGAGACCAAAGATGAGGTTCCCAGTGACAGTGGTCATAGTGACCAGAAATGCAGGGTACACAGAGAGACACGTTATTCGGGTGGGACACACAAGAAGCTATGAACTGTGTGGGCCCCTCATTTATCTTGCTGATGAGGAAGTGTAGAACAGATTAGAGATGTTGTTTTCCTCCATTCTGACCCCAATCCCTGGAGGGCTAGGTATGGTGATTTCCAGACATGCCCCTACAAGGTGGGCACAAAGCACATGTGTGCTACACCTTCCTCGGAGCTAGTGTTGAGATCTGTCCATTGTCAGGGGTTGCAGACATAGCTCAGTCGATAGAGTGCTTGACCAGAAGACATGAAACCCTGACTGATGTAATCCCCAGTGCCAAGCAAACTCAGCGTGGTGGCACAGACCTATAATCCTAGCTCTCAGGTGGTAGAGACAGAAGATCAAAAGTTTAATGTCATCCTCAGCTGCATAGTGATTCCAAGGCCACCCTGGGTTACATGAAGCCTTCTCTAAAAAAAGAAAAAGGAAATATCAGTTATCGAGTCTGGTCTAAAGTAGTCTCTGTCTTTCGGAGCATCCTACAAGATATGTTTTCCTCCTCTGTGAATGGAAAGCACAGCAGAGCTACTATGGTGTAAAGCACATACGCTCAAAGCCCTGGGGTGTGTTCCGTGAGTACCACGCTTTATTTCTTCCTCCCATGTCTGTATGTCCTACCACAAGCCGTCCTCCTTCACCTGGAGAGGTCGAAGGTCTGACTGTCTTTGTTACATGTGGCCAAAAAGTATGAATCCCACATGAATTTGAAAGGTCTCTTCCTTTTTTTCTTTTTTGAGACAGGGTTTTTCTGTGTAACCCCCACTGTCCTGGAACTCGCTCCATAGATCAGGCTGACCTCGAACTCAGAGATTCACCTGCCTCTGCCTCCCAAGTGCTGGGACTAAAGGCTTGCGCCACCATGTCCAAGGAAAGGTCTTTTAAACTGAAAATACTTCCAATAAAAGAGAGTGGTCAGGGCTTCATTGAAGAGAAGCAGAAGAAACTGGCTTAGAGGAAACAGTGGACGCATAGGCAGAAGAAAGAGGCGGCTCTCCCTTCAGACCAATGGGATTGTGTCCTTATTCTCTGATCTTTTCTCTTCATGAAAAGTAGCCAGAGGTGAGGCGTGGTGATTCTTGAAATGCAACATTATTAGATTCCTTACTATTAATCATTAAAATCCCTCTTTTCTATTAACTAGCCTTTCCCCCCAACAAGAAATACAGACTCATGGTAAGTAATTCAAACAGGAGAGAAGGAAACAGGGTGAAAAGTAAAATTCCTGGGCCAGCTAGGTGGATTAGTGAGTTAAGGTGCTTGCCACCAAGACTGGTGACCTGAGTTTGACCTCTGGGATCCACATGATGAAAAGAGAGAACTGTTTCTTGTAAATTATCTTGAAGCATGCAAGTGCCCACACACACACACACACACACACACACACACACAGAGAGAGAGAGAGAGAGAGAGAGAGAGAGAGAGAGACATATATGCACACAATAAATACATAAACAGATACAACATAATAAAAGTTAAAAAGAAAGTCTCCAAAAGAGAGAACTGTTTCTTGTAAGTTATCTTGTAGCATGCAAGTGCCCCCCCCACAGAGAGAGAGAGAGAGAGAGAGAGAGAGGCACATACACACATATATGCACACACTAAATACATAAACAGATACAATGTAATAAAAGTTAAAAAGAAATTCTCCCCTCCCTGTTCCTAGCTCCTTACCTGGGCATCATCCCTAATAAAACCAAGGCATCTTCTTTCCTGTTTTTCTAGAATTGTCTCTGTGTGTTCCAGCCTTCTCTCACCCCTCCTTGCTGTTTCCACTGTCAGGGAATTCCTGTGCCTTTGCATGGCAGACATTTTCTGTGTTCCGTTACATCTTGCTCAGAATTAGCGCCTCTCTCAGAGGTTCCCCTATTTGAACATCCCATCAAGAGCATGGTCCATCCTAAGCTCCAGACTGCTGGCTACCCAGTCCTCAGCACAAGACCTGGAATGTAGAAGCCATCTGCTACATACATGATGGATGTGTGTGTGTGAGTCAGAATTCTGAGGGCAAGTACACACTCACCTGCCTCTGTCTCCCTAGTGCTGGGATTAAAGGCATGCGCTTCTACCGCCCAGCAAGCCCTATCAGTTTTTAAAGGGTGGCTTAGATCATATTAAAGGCAATTAAAAAAAAAGCAGAGAACAGTAGCGAAATGCATCAGTCAGTGCTATACACAACTGTGGATGGTAAGGATCGACCTGCCTGACTTTGAAGTCTCGGGGATGGGACAAGGAAGTCAGTCACACAGGAGAAGCAGGGACTGATGACTTATCAGACACTTCCTCCTGAGGTCCCTTCATGGGACCAAAAGAAACCAGAATACTGGTGCAAGCAAGTATGTACGGTTCCCCGTGTTTCGTATGTAAGTTAAAACCATCAAGAAAGACTTCTTATCTTTTATTCAAGACTGATTAGTGAATACCAGACTGTCAATGTCAGGTCTAGAACAACCTCAGAAGACTTCTGGTTCAGATCAGAAGAATGCAGTCCTGGATGGAGCCACTCACGCAATCAACACAAACTCCCAGAAGGCTTTGATAACATCTAGTGATGTGCTAGACGGGCAGATGGCATCCCAGCAGGTTTGCAAATCCTTTAAACGATGCAAGCTACACAAAGTGCATGCAGAGTACTTCCCTGCCAGACTTTAATCCGGTGAACGAACTAGAAAACGCAGATTTAACTGCGTAGGATGATATACACCCCAGCACTTGGGAGATAGAAGTTGAAGAATCCAAAAAAAAAAAAAAAAAAAGAAGTTGAAGAATCCGAGTTCAGGACTATCACACGGGGCTAAACAGTGAGCTTGGGGCCAGCTGGGGTTATATGAAGCCTTGGGATGAAAGGAAAGGAAGGAAGAAAGAAAGGAAGGAAGGGAGGGAGAGAGGGAGAGAGAGAGAGACAGAGAGAAGAGAAGGGAAGGGAAGGGTTGAGAGGGAAGTATAGAGGGAGGAAGATCAAGATTTAACAGTACTATAACTATACTAATTATATGGCTGCCCAAAGTGCTCCTTCAGGGTGGGTGACAGACATGAAGACCTTGAAGATGGATCTCTGTCCTCCCTGTGTACTGGGCCCAAGAGGACACTGCTTCTGGCAAAGTGGTAGGATGAAAAGATCGCAGACCCAGATACAGAAAGCCCACAGTACACCAGTCTACCCTGCGCCCTCACCTTAGTATCCACTGTTCCAAGAAGACAGCTCCAGTTCCCTTGGTGGTCAGTCACCGGGGCTCTTCTGTGGTCATCTGATTCTAGCAGACCACAGTCTGGCCATCCCTAAGTGCTTGACCTCCCCCAGAATGTCCTGCGCACAGTCTGGAAAGGCTGAACAAAGTCATCCTAATCCTTGCAGCCAAGCTGGAGGTGATACCCGCCACTCCAGAACAGTGCTGACCACCACCAACTGAGTCCTTCCTGTGTCACTCTGCTTCTCTTCCAACAGCGGGGACGCGCAGAGGGACTCCTTGATTCCTGTTCCAGATAAGAGGAAAGCAAAGTGTAGCGCAAATTCTAGTTGGGCTTAAATAATAAAAACCTGGAGTCAGATATTAGGGGGTAAATGCTGAAAGATCAGAAAAGCAGAGCGGCCAGCCTCTAGTTCTTACCTCTACGAAATGCTCAGACTGAATGGGGTATCCTGGCTCTCCAAGTCCTCAGACTGAATGCCTTGAGCTCCCCTCTCCCGCCTTATATTCTGCTCTCTGTCCAGCCATATCCCTCCCTGTCTCTACCTCCCAGGGCTGGGATTGAAGGTGTGTGACTCCCACGTACTGGGATTAAAGGTGTGAGCCACCACCACTTGACTCTTTCTCTTCTAGACTGGATCAATCTCATGCAGCCCAGGGTGGGGCCTTGAATGCACAGAGATTTGCCTGCCTCTGCCTCCCAAGTGCTTGGATTAAATTGTGAGCTACCACCTTAAAAAACAAAACAACAGCCAGCCTGGTCTGGTCTACAGAGCGAGTTCCAGGACAGCCAGAGAAACACAGAGAAACCCTATCTCAAAAAACAAAAAAAAAAAAGTGTGTACCTCCACTTCCTGGTCTCTCTGGCTAACTAGTGTGGTTAGCTCCACATTCTGATCCCAGGCAAGCTTTATTTATTATAGCACAAACACAGATCACCACAGCAAAGGTCACCCATAGCCCAGTTACTCGCTAGAGGTGACGCAGCAAGGAAGGGACAGACTGAGCTGAACCACTTCTATTAGACTCCTCCGGGGGGCTAGGCTGAGTGGCATCCGGACACCACATTCTCCAGTTTAAGTCATTATCAGGAAATAGGAATACTCTTTGTTCAGAAGCCAGGTTTCTGAAAGGTCGCATTTGCTTTGCCATGCATACATACGACTTCCTGCCCTTTCTATGCATATTTCCTCCAAACAAAACCACATGCATTGCCATGGCAACACTGCAACACACACACACACACACACACACACACACACACACACATACACACGGTAGAGAATTGCAAAGACCTGTGGGAATTTTCTTGTTGTTGTTTGTTTTAAACAAAAAGACACTCCATCTGTGTGCATCTGAACAGAATCCCATGGCAACGGTGCAGACAGACATATGCTTGGGTACCCCTTCACAGATCCCCAGTCTATTCTTCTTCCCAAATCAATAGTTTTAGATCTTCAGAAACTTGGCTGCAACAAGTAAGTAGGGCCCCAGTTGGGAGCCCGGTGACCCACCACATTGACCTAGACCTCCACTCTGGCCAATGCCCAGAGTGCCAGCCCTGGCTCTGACTACCAGCTGGCATCTGTTGCTGCTTGCAGCAGGCAGAGACTCTGGGACCATGTCCTTGACCTTGTGGAACCCTAGGGAGGGTCAGGTCCCAGACACTCCTGCCAGATACTACAAGTCCTCTAGGTGCGTATACGTGTGTGTGTGTGTGTGTGTGTGTGTGTGTATGTGTGTGTGTGTCTGTGCTCTGTTGGGGCCAAGCCACTCAGAGACGTCTCATCTCAGCTGTTACTCAAGCATCCTCCACACTATATTTCATCCATGTCACCTTATCAAAGTGACATCACTATCAGCCACACTCTGCAAATGATAACCTCCAGCCTCAGAAAGGTTGGCAGCTTGCCCAAACAAATTAGGAGAGGCAAGAGGAGCAATTTGAATGCAGGACTGTTCTTGATTTTGCTTTCCTCTGTCCAGCGTGGCTTCTCATTTTCAGAGTGCTCTGGAACTCATCACAGGTTCACTGACTTGAGCCTGTGTTTTGATTCCTTCTTGACTAGTTCCTGGGTGCAGCTGCAGAAGATGGTCCTCTGGTTCTCCTTTAGGTACCCCCTGCTCTCCCCTAAGCCTCGGGTTTTACGTTATTGATATTACTGCTTCTATTACTATTATTTCAAAGATTTATTTTTAATTTACATGTATGGGTGTATTTCTACATGTGCACCTGATACCCACAGGAGCCAGAAGAAGGGACTAGGCTCCCTGGAATTGGAGTTACCAATAGTCGTGAGCTGCTGCCATGTGAGTGGTGGGAATAGAACCCAGGTCCCCTGGAAGAGCAGCGCTTCCCATACCTGTGAGCCATCTCCCCAGACCCATTATTAATAGTTTTTCTAGTCATAAGACTTTATGGTTTTCATGTACTAATAAATGAAGACACTCTGAAATGAAGAAATCCTCCAGCCACTGGAGCTTCATAGCGGTTATCAGAAAGCTGAGCACGCCCTTGCAAAAGAAAAGGCGTCTCACCAAGCAAATGCCGTTCTGCCCATCTCAGTCACAAACGGGGATCTCCTGTTGGTCCCTGGCCACTTACTCACTGAACTCGGGCTGGGGTTGTCCCATGGCCTTGTAGATGCAGAGTGGAATGCTGAGGACAGCTGTCCCTTGATAGCGAGAAAACTGACTCTTTCTGGGGTGCTGGGTGTGGGAGAAACCCTTTATAACATGGGCTGCTCACAGCCCAGGAGACAGACAGCATTTGTGTTATTACTTAGCACACCCAGGACCCAACGCCTTAAGCTTTAAATGGACACCCATCCTGCCCAAGACTCTGCAGTGGCGGGACTGAGATTCCACTCAGGCCTATGCAGGACTGATTTCTCATAGGCTGGGCTTGGGGTTGTCCAGCCAGAAAACACTGCTAAGGATGAGCCAGGAGATTTTCTGCAGACTCAGGCAGACTTTAACCAACCGAGAGACACAGAGTGGGAGGAATGGAAAGATCCCCCACTTCCTAGTCCAAACCTAAAGGGGGATCCAAGGTTCAGTCGAGAAGGCTTTCTGTTCAATCAATTGTTCTTGTGTTCAGAATTAAAGTAGAAATGACCCAGGGAGAGAGGAACATGAGCACCCCTGGTCATATGATTAGGAGATATGCATTGGCCAAAGGGACTCCTCCACCCATCCCTTCAGGGGGAGAAAGCCCCATTTTGACCGGGAAGCCTATTGAACCATTCTTACAAGGGAAGCCCCTGCTTCTTCCCAAGGGACACTGCGAGAGACCTTGTTCCTCAAAGAACAGCCACACAAAGAGTTTTGTGTAGATATGAGCTATTATTCTAGATTCGCAATGAAGCATGAAGGGTGGTGTGTGAACAAAGGCTGGACAGAGGATGTGCGCCCAGATCCTGTCTTGGCCAGGTTGCAGTGGCAATGATCTAATGTCTTCTGGCTCCTTCTTTCTTTGCTTTTCCAATTTGGTTTGAATATTTGTATCACTGTATTATTTTCCCTGGACAAGAAGGGCTGTTGCTGTACATGATGAGGTCACCTTCAAAGCTGGGCGAGGAGACACTTCAGAAGTGAGAGGAGCTCCAGCAGCTGCCCTCACTGGGAGGGGCATTCAACACTACTTCCTGTTGGTAGTATCTCAGAGATACTACCTGCACCAAAGATCTAAGCTTCTACCTTTGAAATGTATTTTTCAGCACTAGAAAATGAATCCAGTATTTGTGCCCCCAAGCCAAGCATCCTCTCACTGAGTTACGTCCCCAGCGGAGGATCCAAGCTTGAATTTAAGAACTACAGTATCTCTTTAGAGGCAGGGTAGGCACAACACTTTGGGTTGCCCATCTGGCTCTTCGGGCCAATGATAATTCCCCTATTGTTAGGCTCCAGTCAAAGGAGAGAACCACTCTGCATTGGCCGGAGGCTTGTGGTACATGGTGGATGTGCTGAAGCGGAGCCCGAGCGAGGGGGGAGAAAAAGAAGTTATGGAGAGGGGGAAAGACAAGCTTGTCCCCGGGGTGAAACAAGCCTGGAAATGTGTATCATTGCTCAGAGCCACCATCACAGACAGCCTTGGCAACTTTACTGGTGTAAAACCTACTGATAGGATACCTCCACGGAGTAGCCATCTCAGCTCAGGGTTTTGTGGACTTTTGGTAAAACCAGGATGAAGTTCATTCTGTGTTATCTCTGAAAATAAAATTGAACTAAATAAATGGAAAATCATAGCAACTAGAGCTACCGGGGAAGTTCTCTGACTCTCTTTAACATTGTATTACACTCTTATTTATTGATGGGGTGGGAGCACACGCCGATGTACACATGTGGAGGTCAGAGGTCAACCTGTGGGGGTCAGGGATCAAACCCAGGTCACCAGCCTTGTTAACAAGTGCCTTCACCCACTCAGCCATCTTGCTGACCCCCTCTTTGGTTCTTAAAATCCTTCATGATCACACCTGACTCACCCTGGTCAATGAATGCCCATTGGCAGGCAGAATCATCACTCTGGCTCACGGTTACTTCCGCCTCCTGTTTCTTCTTGGGGCTTTTGCTATAGCTGAGTCCCTAGCACCGCCCTTGCTACAGCTGAGTCCCTAGCACCATCCTTGCTATAGCTGAGTCCCTAGCACCATCCTTGCTATAGCTGAGTCCCTAGCACCACCCTTGCTATAGCTGAGTCCCTAGCACCACCCTTGCTATAGCTGAGTCCCTAGCACCACCCTTGCTACAGCTGAGTCCCTAGCACCATCCTTGCTATAGCTGAGTCCCTAGCACCACCCTTGCTATAGCTGAGTCCCTAGCACCATCCTTGCTATAGCTGAGTCCCTAGCACCACCCTTGCTATAGCTGAGTCCCTAGCACCATCCTTGCTATAGCTGAGTCCCTAGCACCACCCTTGCTATAGCTGAGTCCCTAGCACCATCCTTGCTTCTCCTGCTCACTATCTCTTTTTGCCCAAGTTATTTATGCAATGCTAATTCTAATTGGTCTTAATAATAAAAACCCAGAGTCAGGTATGGGGTAAATGCTGAAAGATCAGAGAGACAAAGGAGCAAGCCACAGCCACTTCTTACCTCACCAACTCCTCAGCCTGAAAAGGGGGCCAGCTCCTGTCTCCACCCGCCTTATATTCCTTTCTCCAGTCAGTCATATCACTTCCTGTTTCCTCCTGCCTGGTGCTGGGATTAAAGGTATAATGACACCACTGTCTGGCCTCTCTGGTTAACTAGTGGCTAGCTCTGCCCTCTGATCTTGGGGCAAGCTTTATTTGTTAAAGCACCAAGTATCACCACACATTCATCATCGTCTGTTAGATAAATGTTGGGAACTTTCCATGTGCGCAGAATATGTGGCCTCTTGGGGAGGCCACAGTCCAATGAGGAAAGTGACACAGTATGATGACATCGTAGGACAGGGACCCTTGGTTTGAGTGCTGATGCTATTATAGGACAGGAACCCCCAACCTAAGTGTGATGGCATCACAGGACAGGGACCCCTGGTCTGGTGTTGATGACATCACAGGACAAAGACCCCTGGTCTGAATGCTGTGTGAGGCTGAATGGGAGACAATGAACACACAAGAGACGTGGACACCTCGCCTTGACTCTTGAATGCCTGACGATGCGGCTGGAACTGAAGAGATCAGTTGGAAAAAACACCATGGTGAGGTTTACATTATCACAAAGGCCAGATACCTGCCCTATCTCCTTCTAGAGTTGGCTGTGCGGGCAGGTTGAATCAATAGCCATAAAAGTGTTTGAAAGCCACACAGAAATACAGACCCAAGTGCCAAAGTGATGACGTCAATAACATGTTGCTTCAACTGTTGAATCACTCAAGAGACCGATCACTAATTAATACAAAGATTTAACAATGTATTTTCAAATGCATTTCCAAACTCTCACAGAGAAGTTGTTCACGGACACACACACACACCGGGGTCGGGTAAACTGCCACTGAAGTTCATGTTGTTTAAGAACGTCAGTCTACCATGGTTATACTGAAGTGTGGTTTCGAGGACCGTGTAGAGGACAGGAGACCAGGCTTAGAACCTTCAAAGGATGGAGAGTTAGAACTGAGGCTTCTGCAGAAGAGCGACACCACAAAGGAATATACAGCCAGTAAACCGGCACAAACTACAGCAAAAGAAAATGGACGCAAACCAAAACCTGTCTGCCTGTCCTTGAAGGCAAATAGGCTTGTGTGTCTTGGTCTGGACTCAAGGTGTTAAAATCAGACTTCACTTTGCAAAGGTTTAAAATTATACTCCCTATAGGAGCTGGAAAACATTAATTAAAAAAATAGCTTATAGTCCCAGGGTGGTAGCATCCCAGGATATGGGCAGAAACAGACCTTTTCTAGAGGGACAGTCAGAAAGGCTCCATATAAACCTAACAAGTGGAGGTGCCCTTGAGCATAGGGATGCTGCTGTAACTACACCAGGAGATGAGACCTCATGTGCCAGTGTGGACAGAAACCACAGCAAACGAAATGAGATCATCAATAATAATAATGGGGTCAAAGGCATAGAAAGATTAAAAACCTAAATGATAATAAAAAGACTAGGAAGAACTGAGAAGTATCAAATAGTAATTACATAAAAACGCTATATCATATACTAAAGTACATGAAATAGCATCAATATTAAAACTCCAAGCAATGGTTGAGGAAAAGGAAAATAGATAGGTACAGTGGAGGGAAAACCAGGGAATAGTAAGATTAATCTGAAGATATTACTCAGGTTATAAACAGAAGTGGGGGAAGGATCAAAGAAGTGAGAAATTTGATAGTACAAGGGTCAGGAAGAAGAAACAGAACATGAGAGAAAGACATTTATAGGACAGCTAAAAGGAATAAGGGCAGGAAGGAAGGCTCATTCAACACAGAAGATGGAAGATGGCTGACTGAGTAATTGACTGCATTGGGCTGACCCAAGTGTTCCAGACTAGGAGGCCCTTTATTTAATGTGCTTTTATAGTTTTTGAAATCAGAGATCCAGCAATGAATAACAAGTGTGTTCTGGATAAAGATGGGGGGGGGGGTGAGAAAGAGAGAGAGAGAGAGCGAGCGAGTGAGCATGACGATGACTTTATAGTTAGGGGCACTTGCTGCTCTTGCAGAGGAACCTGGTTCAGTTCCCAGAACCCATATGGTGGAGCACAGCTGTCTTTAATTCCTGTTTCTGGGGATCTAGCGCTATCTTGTGGCCTCTGCAGGCACTGCACACAGGTGCTGTACATTCACACATGTGGATGAACCACTCATACACATAAATCCCTTTACGAGTGAGCATAACAATACTGGAGACACTTTCATGTGCTATGAGGTGATGGAAAGAGGCGGCTGCCAAGACAACAGTGATAGGATTTCACTCAGAAGTGGGGCTAAGAATTCAAGAGCAGGCTTCCCAAGGGAAGACAACCACACATACAGGCCTGAGCACACGCTCATTTGTGCTTGTGAGGAAGAGAAAGGCAGTCAGGGGCTCTGCGCTCAGTGACCTCAGAAGGTAAGGAGATGTGGTCTACCAGGAGGGCATGAGGAACAGCCTTTGCTCTTTTCTAAGAGCAGAAGGAAGTGGCTGTGGGGTTTTAGACTCAGGAATGGGGCAATTGGTCACCCTGGCTACTTAGTGGTGATGGATTGGAGCAGGGGCAAAAATGGAAGTGGGGAGGTGGGTTGGTGACTTCAGTGGTGAAGGGCCTGGAGGACGCGTTGAAAGCATGGAAGCAAATGGATGCCTGGGAGAAGGGAACAAATCTGGAGTAGATATGAGAGATGAAAGAAAGGGCAGGAGAGACCAATGAATCACCTTCTCCTTCCTCCTCTCTGATTGAGCGATTGGGTGAAGATCAGCATTTCCAACATGGTACTCCCAGAAGAGTTATGCACGCATGGTTGGAAGTGGTGTGGTCACCATGGTTGGAAGTCGTGTGGGATCATGAAGCAAGTGTGTTTCACTAGAGCCTCAGAGGCCTTCTGGTTTTTAAGCAGACACCTACACAGAAGATCGGATGATCCCAGGCAAAGGATCCTCAAGTCCAAGAAAGACTGCTCACATTTTGAGGCTTATAGTTCCTTTAAGTAGATGTGATCACAGCCAGGGGACTGGCCATCGAGACTTGGAAACTCTGTGAAAAAGGATCAGTTACTTATGAGTTCAGAAGGCTGCCTGACTCTCTGTCTAGCCCTGAAGTACAGCCTGGGTTTCTTCAGCCTGTTTAATGGATACTTTCGGTTGTCGGTATGCTTATTAGTATTGTGTTTTCTGAGGGATGCCAAGAGACTGCGGTGTGACAAACCCAGGCTCTTGTCTCGGGAAGGGTGGAGAGATGGTCACACAATCTGGCTCCCACCCACTCCCGCCTACCAGCTGAGAACACTGTAGCCAAGAGGTCCAAGGGAGTAGAGGCAAGAACATGACACATCAGGAGAGACAAAGGAAAAGGAGGTCCCAGAATGAGGCAATGGCTGAAAAATGTCATAGCCCATTACATAAGCGAAAGTGAAACCCGAGGAGCAAATAAACCCAGGGATCAGATTGACATGAGGTCACTAGAAGCTTACCGTGTGGTTGCAGACCATCTCTGTGGAAACACAACCGAGTCCAAATGACTACGGTTTGACCTGGAACTCCACGACAGTGGCTGTAGCTCCTCCTGAATGAAGGCTGGGGCATATATGTATATATTCATTTCCACTGTGAAACCGCACCCTTTCATGGTTAGAAGATATTCAAGGTCAGGTGGTAGATGCCTATAAACCTAGTACTTGAGAGGCGAATGCAGGAGGACCAAGAGTTCAATGTCATCCTTGGCTCTGGAAGAATTTGAAACCAATCTGGACTGTCTGATGAGATCCTGTCTCAAAAAACCCAAACGAAAAGAAACAACACTCTCCTTCAAGTCTGTCCCTGGTCATGTCTGCTCTGCCCTGGCTTCAAGGAAACTCAGCGTCAAATTTGTGGCCACCCTTAATTTATTAAATATATAAGACCTTAGGTACCATGTGGGTATATCATAATCTCATTGTAATTTTAGTGTTAATTTAAAAAAATTTTGGCGTTTTTGAAACAGAGTCACTCTGTAGCCCAGGCTGGCCTGCAATACGCTATGTATGTAGCCCAGGCTGGCCTGCAATACGCTATGTATGTAGCCCAGGCTGGCCTGCAATACGCTATGTATGTAGCCCAGGCTGGCCTTGAACTCACAGCAATCCTCCTTCTTTAGCCTCTCAAGTATCAGGATAAAAGTCACAAAGCCAGCACACACAGAATTAGTTTTACTTTTTTATTCCTTTATTTTTTTTTCATCTCCACTTTCTCATTTTAAAAGAGTATATTTGACACACCATGCTTTGGAATGAAGTAAAACATAAACACAAATTCTGCCCAAACAAGGCAATGTGAACAGCAGGCACCTGATGGGCGTTGTGACATTTCAGTGAACTGAAGAGGTTCTAATTACTGTCTGTAGACACCCACGTCAGAGTCATTATGTTCAGCAGACACAGTGGAATCTGGCTGTAGCCTCGACAGGAGAGCAAATAAATAAATATTCACAGACTAAAGGAGGCAGAGAGAATGATCAAAAATGTATTTCCCACCATAATGGGGCTTGATGCCACAGTAGCCAGAGAAGGGTTCAGGCCAGCTCCTTTGGATTGCTTGGTGAGTACGTCCTGGGCATGGCTGGTCTTTTGGGGGTCAGTGAACCCAGCTCTGCTTTCTGGAAGAGTCAGTAGTTGTGAGCTGGGGGTGGGGCCACAGAGTTGAGATCTTAGTACCAGGTAGGCTAAGGCAGGAGGATCATGCATTTGAAACACATCTGGCCTATATCGGGAGACTCTGCCTCAAAGGAAAAAATATCAGCAGTTTTTATTGCTTTCATTATTTCAAAAAAATCTAAAGTAAAAAAAGCAATACAAAGGCAGTAAACGTTTACAGAGCTCTGACGAACACGGGCGACAGACGGAAACACCCCATTCCTTCTTTTCCCCAGACTGCATGTGTCTCTGTTCCTCGAGGTGATTATTATGCAGCACGAATCCTTCCAGATCTTCCTACGCATGTGTACACATATTTACATATACATACTTATGTTTGGGAGTACACTTGCTTCATAAAAAAGACCTTTTCTGCTTGCTTTTTGCAACTAATGCAATTAACACGTCATGGATTGGACTCCTACTCTAGCTACGCCATACGAAGCACACACTGTCGTGGCTACAGAGCACGTCACAAAGTTATAGCAAAGATACACTCAACATGCTAAGCCTACCCAGGGCCATTGCTTTACACTGTTTCTAATATTTTGACCACATATACTAAGACTGTTCTGGACCTGTGTACAGGGCCCCTTTTTTTCTCTTATTTACTTCAGGAAGAGAATTGCTAGGCCAGGCTGGAGATGGGTGTACTAGCGATGTGGTAGAGATCTTGACTATGACTTACAATGCTATGGGTTCAATCTTTAAGACTGCAAAGAACAAACCAAATGGCCCCCCAAATGGCAGGGTCAATGGGTATACATACGTTGAATTTTGACAAGCCTTTCTAATTCGACACGGTACCTACTATGAAAGAGGTCACCATGAATACTGGCAATCTTTTAACCTCAGCAGGACCGACTGACAAGGGTGTGGGCTCAGGAATTTACGCGGTCAGTAGAGATGCTGGTCCTTGTTTCCAGTTTCTTTATGCCGCAGCTACAAGTGAATTCAGTGTCAAAATCATAGCCACACAGTGATATTTTGAGCACCGATTCCTGAGATGCTTCATGTTTGAATGTATACATTTCCTTGCCAGACTCCCAAAGCCACACTGTAACTGACCTTTATCTGGGGTTCATATCATAGATTTGGCCCAAAGCTGTGAAATGTATTAGAACGTTAGAAATATGGAATACTTGGATATGTTCCTCTTACCAACTTTATCATGCTAAAAATTACAAGTAATGATAACAACTTCGACCAAATTATGGAAAGAGGAAGTTAGAAGACTATTGGAAGCCACTTTTGCATTAGTTAGTGGGTGATGGGGCACCATGAGCCACTCCAGTGGGCTCACGAAAGGCGTGGCGTGGCTGACAGGTCACCTCCATATAGCATGTTTTTATGTTTCTTGGTCTTTGTGTTCAAAGATCTAGTTTGGGGAAGAAATCACCTCACTGGTTTAAAATGAGCCTCCAGCTAAGCGAGGCTCTTTTGTTTTCTTGTGGGTTTTCTTTTTGTTTTGTTTTCCTTGTTTGTTTTTGAGATAGGGCTTCTCTGGGTAGCTCTGGTTATCCTGGAACTCGCTCTGTAGATCAGGTTGGTTGTGAACTCTCAGAAATCTACCTGCTTCTGCCTCCTGAGTGCTGGGATTAAGGGCATGCGCCACATTTCCTGGGGAAAGTGAGCTCTCCATCGCCGGCTCCACAAACCGAATCCAAGGGGAAGGAGTGTCTCCTTCCTTCCAACAGAAACTGGAGGATTCTTAGGAAGTGGAATGGTTGTTGGTCAGTCAACCATCAGACTAAAGCAAAATGACAAGAAGCAAGCAAAGTTATCTAGACTGGTCCTGCCAGCTTCCAGTCATGACAGACAACTGGACAGGCCTGGTGCTCTCACACCCAGAATGGAGCCTGTGAGGCAGGATGAGTAAACCACCTGCTCCATATATTTTGTTTAGTTCTTGCAATGTCTCACCTACTTTATAGCTACCCCAAGATGAATATTTGCCTTAGGATAAGAATAACCACCCTCAGGAGTTGCACCCATTCTCCAATTATCCCAAATTCATAGAATTCCTATCAACACATTCATTCATCCATCCATGAAACCACTATAGAGAAACCCTGCACTCGACATTGGTCTATAGGCAGAGTGGGCGGCAGTGAAGGAGAAAGACAGTGCCTCCTCCTGGTGACAGATGAGGGTGGAGGAGGGAGCAGCGGAGCAGCAGAGAGCATCCAAAAAGCAGCAGAAAGGAAGTGACTCAAAGGCTTTGGACAGACAAGAAGCATCACCAGATAATATTTTATAATCTTTATGCAAACCGATGTGCAGAAACTGTACTTCAAGAGGGTAAAAGCAGTGGTCAAGATACCAGTCGGAGGACCAGCATAGCGGAGAGTCGGGATGAAGGAAAGCTCCCTCTGCAGCGAAGACAATAAACAGCAGCAGAACAGGCAGACACACTGTAGGGACCTGATTAACCAGGAGCAGATCCAGAAGCTAACGTGACCCTGGAGCCATCAGGAATGTCGCCTCTGTTACAGTTCTTCAGTGGACAAATCAGTTGAGAGGGAAAACAGATCGAAGACTTGCTCTAGGGGATACCAAACGACCTTTAGGAGAGCCCAGTGAGCCTGTTCTCTGAAGAACAGTCTAGAACAAAGTCCCTCTGGGTGCAGAATGGACAGAGGTCTAGAAATGGCTCTCTTTGGAATATTAAATGAGACCAAAATAGACAGAAGAGACTAATGTGAGGGAAAAGTCTGGGAAGGGAAAAAATGATCAAAATATATGAAAAAAACTATATAAAAAAGAAAGTGCAGTTAGGGGTGGTAAAAGAGGGGGCTTGGGAAGGGACTGGGAGGAGAAACCGTGGCTGGGATGTAAATAAATAAATAAATAAATAAACAAACAAATAAATAAGTAAATATAGTGCAGTAAGTAAAAAGAAAAAAAAGCCTAAGTAGGCGTTAGCAGGCTTCAGCCTTTCTCCCCGTATATGAGCTTAGCCTTCTTTGGTTCGTGAAACTTCAGAGAAAGGACGCAAGGTGATTGTGTTTCTCTCTTGGCGGAGCTGGTTGATAAAGAAACTTCACAGTTTTCCCTTGTGCTGGGACAGCAGAGAGGAAGGGCAGAGGCACCTTGGTTCTGAGGTTGATTCTAGGGCCCTTGGCTCTGGGTTATCGCTTTTGAGTCCCAATACTCGCTGAAAGAGGACGGCAGCCTGGAGTGATCCGCTAGCCCAGAGATAAAGCACAGTGAGAGACGGAGAGAAACACTGTAGACTGGGCAGGATGCGCTGTAGAGGAGCCAAGAGCGAGGCTGGCTCGCTCAGCTGTGGGAACGGTGGCCTGGCCGTATTGGGCATCCAGGAGGACCTGGCTAGAGGAATTAAGGATGAGTGTGTGTCACTCCAAGAGGACACAGGCATCCAGGAGGACCTGGCTAGAGGAATTAAGGATGAGTGTGTGTCACTCCAAGAGGACACAGGCCGAGTGTGTTGCAGGACGTCTGACGCTGGAGTTGAGGCAACATACGGCGACTGTGAAGCCATAGCCGTCCCAGGGCCAAGGGTCGGCAAAGCATAGAAAATGAACAGAGTCGACGCCATTGAGCTCACCGTTCAGATGAAGGATCATGGAATCGTCTTCCTCAAAGCCCTAACTTTTGGGCCGGGCTGTAGCACTCAGTGGTACAGGGCATGTTTAGCAACTACTAAGTTCTAGGTTTGACCACTACCCCAAACCCCAAATCAAAATCCCTGCAGTATTGGGCAGCGCTAACAGGCACCTTTAATCCCAGCACTCGAAAGGCAGGGGCAGGTGGAGTCTATGAAGTGAGTTCCAGGACAGCCAGGACTACACGGAGAAACCCTGTCTCTAAACAAAGCAACAAACAAACAAAGCCCCTGTAGCTTCTTCTCTGTGGCCTGGAGTCTTACAGCCCACGCGTCTCCTCACAGTGTTATTTTCAGCAAAAATGAATTTATCATTTCAGGTTGACAACAGAGGCCCCATTCCTGGTAGGTCCCTCATCTAGGACAAATCACCAAGACTCTCAACTGGTTAGCCCCAGTGGTCTCACCTTGTCTGCAGGGGGAAATGTCCTCAAGTTGTCCGGGTCAGTCTGCAGCATTGGCTGAAAGGTTTCCAGGGCTCGTAGACCCGTGACCCCACGGGATATCGGATGGGAAGGATGGACAGCACCTGCTCTTATAAACTGCCAAGCTCAGGGGCCCTTCACTTTTGTCCTGGATGTTGTTCTTTTGCAGAACTACAGTTCCCAGCATCCTCCTGGATACGGACATATTCCCAGAAGCCTTTGTATTCCTTGTTAAAAAGCGAGGGTCCTACAACCCCGCTCTCTCTTCTCTTCTCTTCTCTTCTCTTCTCTTCTCTTCTCTTCTCTTCTCTTCTCTTCTCTTCTCTTCTCTTCTCTTCCCCTGCCTTTCCTACTGTGTTGGCACGCCCTTTACCTGCCCTGTTACCCCTCCCCCCATTAAAGTGCACCCACGTGGGACCGCCGCGTGTCTGTGTCTTTTCCTCGCGTAACGTCTTTACCCTCTAACCTGCACCCAGCCAGCAATTAAGAACAACAGTGGTGCCGCCGTTCGACTCGGTGACCTCTCCGTCCCGGTGCCTGAGGCTTTTGCCTCTAGGTTTCACCGGCACAAGGTCTGAACCGACCGCCTGCACTCACCTCCACCTGTTTACCACAGCCATTCACCACCGCCTCATCCTGATCCATGAGTTAACCTAAGTTGGCTTCCTTCCCCCCGGGGCGCTCAGAGACTGTCCGGCCGGCTTTCTTTGGCGCGTCCTGGACTAGGTCGCCAACCCCCCCCCCCCCCCCCCCCCCCCCCCCGACTTTTTGCCCTTGGCTGAAACCTGCCTCAGTCCGCGCCCGGGAGTTCGGTGCTCCTGGCCTCTTTCTCTTTTTTCTAACCTTTCCTATCCTCTTTCCGGCCTGCTCCGCCGCCGTGCCTTTTTGGGCTGTACGGTCAGCCCCGATAAGCTTAATTGTCTCCTCCCAGCCGGGGCTTTTCTCCCCCGTCCGGTAGCTGGGCTCGGGCCAATTAAGCTATAGCACACCCCACGAATACTCGGACGCCTGTATCCGTGGCTGCCGTTGTTCGCGGTACTCCGGTACCTTTTTGCGCTTCAGCTATGGGCTCTAAGCATTCTAAGCCGGTTCCCCCATCCTCCCCACTCGGGCAGCTTCTGGAAGCTCTTGAGCCTCACGCCCTCATCCCCTCCATAACACTATCTAAGTTAACACGGCTTTGTTCCAAAACTTGGCCTAAGTACAATTTACAAGGTTCTATCCGCTGGCCTTCCTAAGGGTCGTTTGACCCCGACACTCTGCGGGAGCTGGCCAACTTTTGTCACCGGTCAGCTAAATGGAAACATGTCCACCGCCAGTTAAAATAGGAGATAAGCTCAAGATAATCCTTCATATACGGTAACTCAGATGGGAGCTTGTTCTCTTAAGTTCCAAAGGACGCCGGATTCAGTCCCCTCTACTACAATCTAAGGAAAACAGTGGTCCCCATCCATCGCTGTGTTAACACACCCTCCCTTCTTTAAATTCATAAACAACCATCTAGCTGTCGTTACAGGTACCATCATCAAATACAGAGTCAAGTGGTAAGCAGATTCTCCTCTACAAAGCTCTTTAACATAACAGGCCAGCCGCTGACTGCAGCAGTGGCCCCTAAAATGTTAAGGAATGTATGGTTAGAATCTATTTCTTTTAAGACACTTTCTTTAAGCTCCAGGATGCCAGCCCAACCCATCTAAACAAATCAAACACATGCGGACCATTAACGGAATAAGTATTTTTTTTATCATTCTTAACCCCGGACATCCTAAGATCCCCCCCCCAGATCCCCTATCCCCCCTCACCCCAGATTCCCCCCCCCAGATCTCCTATCCCCCCTCACCCCAGATCCCCCCCAGATCTCCTATCCCCCCCTCACCTCAGATCTCCCCCCTTTTTAATTTTTTTTACTTTTACTAATGCAACTTTTGCCTTCCAGCATCTTAATGATGACCCAGCTACTCAGGAAAAGCCAGACAGATTTCTTCAATCAGCCACCTCAGACGACAGCCAGGACTTCAAATGCCAGCGGTACAATCAGCCATCGCCAGACACCAGCGACCTCAGACACCAGCGGCCAGTGGGACATCGCCAGAATAATCGGACATTCCCTGGACCCCTCAATGCCCAAAGCCAGCAGGAAACAGCCATGAGAGACCAGACTACGCCCCCATTCCCTACCCTTTAAGGTTCCCCATTTTTTTAAATCAAACCAAAAGGGTGAAATGTTGTTCTTTTGCGGAACTACAGTTCCCAGCGTCCTCCTGGATATTCCCAAAAGCCTTTATATTCCTCGTTAAAAAGCGAGGGTCCTACGACCCCGCTCTCTCTTCTTTTCTCTTCTCTTCTCTTCTCTTCTCTTCTCTTCTCTTCTCTTCTCTTCTCTTCTCTTCTCTTCCCCTGCCTTTCCTACTGTGTTGGCACGCCCTTTACCTGCCCTGTTACCCTTCCCCCCATTAAAGTGCACCCACGGGGGACCGCCGCGTGTCTGTGTCTTTTCCTCACGTAACGTCTTTACCCTCTAACCTGCAGCCAGCCAGCAATTAAGAACAACACTGGACCCTAACGCTTTCACCACACAGTTCTGTCTGGTCCCCTTCACTGTCTTCTGCCTCTATTCCTTACCTCAGGGTTAGGTTTTCCAGTTCCTGGACAGGGGAAACTGAGACTTAATTTTTCCCTGTACTGGGAATTGAACCCAGGGCCTTGCCTATGCTAGGCAAGCATTCTGCCGTGAATTCCAGTGCCTTGCCCAAGAGTTTTTATTTCTGTTTTCATTCTTTAGGTACTGGGGAGGGAGAAGACAAGTTCATAGGCTGATTGCTGTTACTGACAGACACAGAACTTAAGGATGAACCTTGTTGGGGCGGGGGAGTTAACACTCCCAGGAGTGCTTTAGAAGGCTGGGGATAGGAGGAAAAGACCAGACACCATACTTGCTAAAAATTATAGTTTTGGTAAACATATGCACAATTTAAAAAGCATATTTGCAAAAATTTAGGTGTCTCCAGTCCAGACCTTCCTATTAATCAAAGGAGTTGCTGAGGTTCATGGCTCAGTCTGTGAGCCTAGCTCTTCCCAGGAAGCCTCATGAATTCCTCTCCAAGCAAGCCTCTAGACTTCCTTGGCTGGCGACTCCTTCCTCCTGGGACAGCTCTTGCCAGCACGGAGCAGCCTGGCCCCCAGCTGCCTGGCCCCCAGCTGCGCCGGCCCTCTCCGGTAAGAGGAAATGCGTCCAGCATAGTCCATTAACACAAACATTCAAAAGCAAACACTCGAAAGCCACAGGTCGTGCTCGCATAAATAGAAGGCAACGGAGAAAAGCTGTGCCCCAAGAAACCAAAGAGGTGTTTAAAAAACTCCCCTTGCTTCCCAAGGAGCCAGGCAGCAAAGCCGCAGCGATTCCATTGGCTTGTGTGCACAGGCCTTTGAAGAGGAAATGCCATCCCTGGTACAGGCAGCCAGCCAGCCCCCAGTCCTGAAAGTAACAGGACAGTGGAGGGGAGGGGGAGCATCGTTAGGAAGGGAAATGTGCAAGGGACCAGGCGGATGAATGAGATTCTTCCCATTTAGGGATCCCACCCAAAGGCAAAGAACCGCAGGACAGGGCGACCCACTGCGCCGGAGACGGAGCTGGGGCCTGGCAAATCCTAGGTGGCGGGCACAGCCCGGTGACTAAGGCTGCGAGGAAGGGTGTGCGACCTCGCCGAGGGGTGGAGAGGGGTGGTGGTGTCTGGCCCTACCGATGCCTTTGCTTTGAAAGCTTCGGAGGAAATTAACTTTACAAGGTGCCTCCCTGTCTCCCACAGTTATTAGAAATGGAAAAATGGTAATACTTCGGGGCTCTGTGATCTGACCAAGGAGGTGGGAGGGAGACGGAATGAGGAATGGGACAGACAGACAGACAGCCCTTTGAATATCTAGCGATGAATGACTAACTAGTCAAAAATCCCACAAACGAATAAACTGGCAGGACTCACTCCTTCCTCAGGGCGGCAGGACCGAACGCCGAGGAATGGCAGTGAGTAGGAGCGTTGTGCCAACCCTGGGGTCACCAGAAGTATTAATCCGGGAGCTTCGGGTAGTCCTCTTTATGGTTTGAGCCATGGATAAATAGCTAGGTGTTGACTGTTCTTCCATTGATGGGAGGAAAAAGTGCAACACCTTGAAATTCTTAAGAACAAAGCCAATATGGGGCTGTTAGCTGAAGCTATTTCCCAGGGTAGTTTTCCTGCCTTTAATTGGATTTAATTTTTAAAACCCTCTTGCTTAACAATAATCCTCGCATCAGGCGAGGCCTTCCTTACCCAAGACTGGCAAGCCCAGTCGGCCTTTGGAACACAACGCTTGGAGACCTGTGCTTGTCTGGGCGCATGCACCCAGCAGCTTCTTCACCGTAAAAATGCAGTCTGTTGGGATGGCGAGCCACCGGGCGGAAAAAAGTACGCAGGGGAAAACACAGTTTACTTACCACTGAGCGATCTTTTCCCTCCTGTCCTGTGATTCCCAGAACTGCACACGGCAGGCTAGCGACATGGCTCCTACCAGGTGGCACTGAAGAGTAAGGGGCCTTTTAACAGAAGAGGCATCTACGTGCCCTCCCGAGTGCTCTGCTTAGCTAACAGCGGTGGAGACATCTGCCGTTGGTTTCGATTCCCTCCTTCATTGCTTTAACCTGGGATCCTGAGGATTGTGGAACTTACTCAAGGGCTTCAGGGTAGAAACTGTCCAAACTCAAATGTCAAGGCCTTAAGGGACAGATCTATCCCATTTGAACTAATTTCATCTTTCTTCTTCTTCTGAGGCAGGGTTTCTCTGGGTAACAGCCCTGGCTGTCCTGGAACTCACAGAGATCCACCTGCCTCTGCTTCCCAAGTGCTGGGATTAAAGGCATGTGCCACTACCTCCTGGCTTATCTTCAGTTTTCACAATTACTTTATGTATCAATAGACCGGGAACCGCATTATCCCTCATGGCATATTAAATGTTAGCGTGCCAAGCGCTTTATTATGTGATGATCATGAGATTAGAACTGTACCATTCAATTGGTGGGAACTTTGGAGAGACTATCGATCATCGATTACAATGCTAAGAATCTAACTCATTCCTACCTAACTTCAAATCAGTTTCCTTAACTAGTATGGAGCCAAAGATAGCTGACCTTTGCAGCAGTGGAGGGCAGTAAGAATTTCATGCTGAATTAGATGTAACATGCATGCATTCTGTGGACTCACCACCAGGGGGGTTGGCCTAGCAAGGTTAGGACAATATATTCTGGATTTTTTATTTTGTCTGTTCTATCTGCAGGTGCAACCCTGTGCCAGAAGAGGGCATCCAGATCCCACTATAGATGGTTGTGAGCCACCATGTGGTTGCTGGGAATTGAACTCAGGACCTCTGGAAGAACAGCCAATACTCTTAACTGATGAGCCATCTCTCCAGAACCATCATGTCCTAACTCTTAATCTCTAATTGATCTGTGTTGAATTCTTTATACTTTCAGTCTGTATCAATCTCTTGGATACAGATTAGATCGCAGGTTTTTAATTTCCTTTGTTTACTACATCTGAATGTATCTTATTTTTATTAAGTTTTAAGGGACATTCTCAAGTCAAATCATTTGGGTCTCAATGAACTGGGTGATCGAATCAAGATGGCTAAATTAGGAATTATAAACTGAAAGAAATTCAATCACTCAGTCACTTGACTATGGCATAAATGGTACAGTGAAAAAATAAACAAAACCCAGGCAGGCTAAGAGGTGTGACTCAGGCAGGGTGCTTGCCTAACACACAAGAGACAGTTTGATCTCTAACCCTGGCACAGGGGACCTGGCATGGGGTTCAGTGTCTGACCATGTGGTATGTCAGCTCGGGCTGCCCTCACAGAAACAAAGTCCAGGACAAAGGCTGCAATGGCTCTGGTTGATTCTGTACTGCAAATATATCAAGTGTTGTTCTAGACACAAAGCAAATGTATAGACAACTGAGTGTCAAATCAAAGTGAGCAAAAGTCAACAGCTAGGATGAAATTAGGGGTGTACTGGGAGTTGCAGAGTCACTGCCTTGAAACATGGAAGGTGGCATCAGGGGACAGAAGAACTAAATGGAAAGACATTTCAAGACAGTGTGCATGCGTGTGTGTGTGTGTGTGTGTGTGTGCACACGCGCGCGTGCGTGTGTGTTCTGGCTCAGCAAGGGAAGCTTTTCTACTAGAATTGCCAAACAGAATATGAGCTTCAGTGCCGTCAAGCAGAAGCCCCTCTGAGGCATGCATGGGGAGAACTCTGATGTCGAAGATGGATGAGACTGGGAGGTGAGTGTGCAATCTTCAGGCCCCTTCCACCTTTAAGAGTTCATGTGTAATATCCCTCACCCTCATCTGCCAACTGAACCATCCCTTAAAAAAGCAAAACACTTGTTTTTCTAACCTTTAATTTGTCCTACAATAACAGCGCCACAACAAAACCCGTAAAATTACCAGTTTGATGTAAAAGTCCTCTTTTTCTGGCAATCATGACAACGATTCTATTTATTAAAATAAGAAAATGCTCATGGAACACCTAAAATTCCCTTGCTCACCCTGAGGCTCATGGGAAAGCCCTGGAGGAGCTGATCTCTACAACCCTTCCCGACCTAAGATTTGACCATCTACAGTTTAGATTACGGATGACAGAGGAAGCACTTTGGGGAGGATGGCAAGTCCCCTGTAAGGAGCTGCTTGTTTGAGTCTCCTCACGGGTTCTGGGCTTCTGTGATGCTCAGGAAACCTCACTGCTACTGCTGGAAATGAAGAAACACATTTCAGAACGGCAAGACTGAAAGCCACATTTAATCACTCAGTTCTCTCTGTAGTGTACTAAGTGGTGCTAAGGCCTACATCCTCACAGGAACAGGTCCAGCAGTGACGAGGTAGCTAAAGCTGTAATAAATAGTCCATCTCACTGTGGTATGGATTATTTCTACTCCAGTCCTTCCATTTTCCTCTCTCTCTCTGAGAAGCCACTCAGTCCAGTTAATGTGTCTGTAAAGAAGGATTCTTCCAAGGACGGTGGTGGCACATGCTTTTAATCTTAGCATTTTGAAGGTAGAGGCAGGTGAAAATCTGTGAGTTAGAGGCCAGCCTGGTCTAAGAGCGAGTTCCAGAACAGCTGGAGGGTTACACAGAGAAACCCTGTCTTGAAACACACACACACACACACACACACACACACACACACACACACACACGATGACTGCAATGGGATGATCCTTCTGTACACTGTATAAATTACACTGATTGGTTTAATAAAGAAGTTGACTGGCCAAGAACTGGACAGGATAGAGTTAGGCATGAGAATCAGACTAAGGACACTGGGAAGGACAGAGTCAGAGGAGTCGCCAGAGAGACATGGAGAAGATTTAAGATGATAGGTAACGCCATGTGGCAGAATGTAAATTAATAGAAATGGGTTAATTTAAGTTTTAAGAGCTAGTTAGTAATAAGCATGCACTATCAGCCAAGCTTTCACAATTAATATTATGCCTCTGTGTGATTATTTGGAAATGGCTGCTGGATCACAGAGAAACTCCTTCTACAAATGATTCTTCCTTCTTCATCAACCATCTATCTTCAGTAGCTCCTCAGTATGGGGTGAAACCTGGAGATCATCTGTACCATTTATGCAGGGGTTTGGCTCAACAAGTCTTTTTGTTCAAGTCTCTGCTGACTCCTTCTTAAAGGTTTATGTATATGAATAAACCTTTTGCCTGCATCTATGTATGCATACCACACATATGCCTGGTGCCCACAGAGCTCAGAAGAGAGCACTGGACATCCTGGAAGTGGAGTTAGAGATGACTGTGAGCCACCATGTGGGTGCTGAGAACAGAACCTGGGTTCTCTGCAAGAGCAACAAGTACTCTTAAGCAGTGAACCATTTTTCCAGCCTCCTGTTCAAATCTCTAATGCCACAGCCTAGAAGGCATATGGATTGAGGGTCTCAATATACATTAGGCAATAAAATGACCAACTATTCCACTGTATTACAAAGTAAGGTTTGTCAGTAGGCAACTGAGAGGGGAACATGCTGTGTGGCAAACAGATTTTACTATGCCCTTTCATGTAAAAATTGTTACTTGTGCCTCAATGACTTATCAAAAACCCTCTGCCTTTGTAAGGATATACAATAAAACCAGCCAGGTGGTGGTGGTGCACACCTTTAATTAATCCCAGCACTCTGGAGGCAGAAGCAGGCAGATCTTTGAGTTGGAGGTCAGGCTGGTCTACAGAGCAAGTTCCAGGCAGCCAAAGCTACACAGAGATCCTGTCTCAAGCACCCATCCCCCCAAATAGAAAACCCTAACAAAAACCCCCAACTAGTCTTCCTTCCATTTGTGCAAAGACCTACAGGTGGCACCTAAGCAGAGATGATGTGTACAACATCCAGAAACTGTTCTTGAGGTGATTGTTATGATTATGTTTCTTTTGTAGGCCAACCTAATCCTCACTAATGTTGTAGTCCAGCATATTGAGGTTCTTCTATTTTATTCAGCAATCCCATAATCCAGTGGCTATCATTTACTACACTCCATTTCCTGGTTATTAAATTCTGACAGGGCTGCTGTCAAAAAAACAACAAAACAAAACGAAAAACCAAGGAAGTATTTTGGCTAATGCTACTGAACACTTCACAGGGATGGAAGGCATGCCATATTGGATCCAACTGGCTTCCTTTCAGTCAACAAGACTAACTCTTCTCACAATAGCAAAGTAGGTTACTCCCCCTTTAGCTTTCTGGTAGAGTTTGCACCTGGCCATGCTCACCACCTTTTTGCAATTTGCTTAGGTCACACATGCTCAGGTCACTTGCCAGGCTCTGACCCAAAAAGAGAAGTGGGAGATGGAGCAGTGAAGAGTGATGAATCCCATTAGGAGGAGGGGGAAGGATGGGTCTAGCCCACTGAAACTTGAGGCTAAGAGCAGAGAGGTCAGCCATTCCCAAAGAGTTGCTACCAACAGTGGGGGGACATGCTGAGGGCAAACAGCAGATTTTACTTATGCCCTTGAACGTATTTTGGAAGTTCAAGCTATGTAGACTCACTACTCCTCTTTGAAGTCAAAAGGCAATGTGGATTATGGAATAGTAGAAAGTATTTTAGGTCTAATTTACTGAACTTCAACCTTTAGATAGGCTAAAAGACTTGGTAATTAGCTAGCTTCCCCTCTCTCTTCTGAGGACACGCTGGTCAGGAGAAAGAGCTGCCTTTGAAAGAATCAACTCAAACCTCACAGCTGCCCTTCTTGTCACCTATGAAAGCAAGAAAGGAACCCCTGGGTTATTCCCCCTGCCGCCCTTTGACTGTCCACAAGAGCCAGCCACACAGTAGCGTCCTTAGAGAGCCACCACCTGGAACAGTGGACACCCACTCTCCTGGCTTTCTTCTCCACCTCCAGTTTTCCTTTCCTGGCGCTCAGAAGATTTGTTTGTGAGGGTGCAAATGTGGCAGAAACCATCAGAGGCTTCTACCAGCAACAGCTGCAGAGGCAAAGGGTGTTGGCTGAACAACTGACCAACCTTTCCAGGGAGAGCTCTGAAGCAAAGAACTTGAAAAAACACCTTCCAATCTGTCAGGAACATGGAAAAGGCTGCTGCTGTCTCTCTTACACTGGTGAAGGCTTTAAAAGCCCAGAATCCCAGCATCTGGTTAGCCAGTACTCATACTTCAAAACACAGAGACTGGATCCTCCTGTTCTTTGGGAACACAGAACACCAGTCAACAGGAAGACCACAGGGCTCTAGGAAAACAAGCTACTGGGCTTCAAGGACCGTCTTGACACCACAGATTTACACCATATGGACTTGCACCAGAACCAGCGCTCAAGGAGCCAAAAGGAATCAAGATACCAAGAGGTAGATTGTGACAACTCTTAACGGAAAAAATAAGCCAGAATGTTAAACAGAAACCCAAGAGAAATTTGAGTTTTCTGAAATAAAAATGTGAAACCATCGTGCAATAGTCTCTGAATCCCCACGGGGAGATAGGAAGCTGGCTTTTCAAAATAAACCCATGCTGGCTGGCTTTCTTCTTGGGTGTGTCTGTAGAGCAAGAGCGTTTGTCTCCAGTCTATGAAATGAACACTCACACATTTTGGGAGATCTTTATTTTTTGTCTGCTCTGCTGTCTTCATAGATTTCCTTCAACCATTCAATTTCTATTTCTGAACCTTTCCCAAGAATTCCAAAAGGTAGCTGCAAGAGTCCCCACCAAACTCCACCCCTCAAACCTGTCTACAAGGCAATGGCCTAAAAATTATAGCTGGATTCACCAGGCTGAACACGATTCTTCGGCTGTTCTGTATATTAGCACAAGTCAGCGATAGTACTGGTGCCCGGAAGCCCCTGTGCATCTAATGATGGTACCATCCTCAGTAAAACATCCTGGCAAAGAACAGAAGGAGAAAGGGGCTCTGGGCCTTGACTTTACTCACCAAGACTATGAAAAGATAAGTAGGCTCACACTTGCTTATCAAAGGGCTAAAGGATGCACGCATGTGTGTACAAGCATGTGCACACATGCAGGCTGGTGCTGTCCACCTTGATTTTGACATAGTGTTTCTCACCGACTTTGAACTCAGAGTAAGCCAGCCTTACTCTGAGTTGGCTGGCTAGGAAGCCTCAGTGATCCGTCTGTCTGTACCTCTCTAAGGCTGGGATTACATCCTGGCAGCTGTTGCTTGTCTTAAACCACTGCTTAAAAAAATAAAATAAAAGTCAGGTGGAGTTTCCCCCTTTTTAAAAAGTAATCCATGATTACTGCAGAAGGATGAAGTTGCCATTGGCCTCAGTCTGTTGACTTCAGAATTTGTTACATCACAGAGAAGAGTGGCTTCAACACCACTGTCTTTTCGGGCTTTTAGCAAACCATTCCAACTTCACAAACACGATTACTCGGTAAGACACATGTTTATTATAAATTGCTTGGGAATATATATGCGTATTAATCAAGTTAGCTGACAGTTATATTTAGGTGAACTCTGCTCCCCTCTCCTTTTGGGAGGCAGAAGAAAACACAGAGCAAATTCTTTCTTTGTTCTTCAGTTCTATACGGAGCTTAACACTTTCCTTAGAATTGAGACAAGAGTACAAGATTCCTCTCCACCCCACCCTGGACCACATGTTCTTCCTGCGCACTCCGACAATGCCAGGACAATTAGATTCAGTTCCTCCATCTCGCCTGCCTGCTCCAGTGACACACATTTCACTTTTGGATCAAATCTGAACCCCGTGAAATCGAGCTCAGCTGTCTTTCCAGGGGTTACTGGCAATGACAGAACTCCATATGAATCCTTTGCCATGACAGATCCCAAGGGTGCCCTAGGGAATGAGCACATTTCTCAATGGCTTCATTAACTATGAATGGTACTTTGAAGAGACCAGTGGTCTTTGGGCATTACTGCCTCTTGGCTTTCTACTGGGATTTCTTTCCTGAGTTACACATATATGTGTTCTCCAGAGGTCTCTGGTTTCTTTGACCTCAGTCTTATTCTACCTGTAAGCTAAATAATCTTCACTAATGTCCAATTTGATCACCTTTCTATTTTTGAGATTATACTATAATTACATCATTTCTCTCCTCCCTCCCTTTATGCCCTCCCATATACCCGTTCTTGCTCATTTTCAAATTCACCACTCCCTTTCCCATTAATTTTTAAAAAACCATTTAGTACACAGATGCAATGTAGATGTAATTCTTTTCTATAGTCAAAGTTTCTGAGATGTGTAAATACACATGAAACCCATCAAGGTTTATTTTCAGCACGTTAACTGCGTATAAATCAAGCCCTGTGTACACGTAACTACACCTCTGTACACTTTGTAACACACTCAAGAGTTCCAAGTGGGTGTTTCTTTTACCAAAATACACCACCAAATGGGTCACCACCATATCGCTGTGCAGCAACCAGCCAACTGGGAGTGGACAAGACACAGAACCTGTGTGAAGATGTCACCAATGGTACCTCGATGTGGACGTGCTGATCTTTCTGACCGAACACAACACAGAGTGATTTGTGTTTAGAGTGTCTCAAGTATGAGCTGTCTTGAGAGGGTTACATGTAAACCAAACACAAGGATGGCCAGTTCTCGGAGAGTGCTTCTCCTTGGCTGGACACTTGGCTGCCCAGTGTGGCATTCTCTTCAGTGCGGTGCAACCACGGAGAAGGCCTTCTTTATGGCTGACACAGGTGATCCGTGGGTTTGGTCCAGCGTACAGAAATGAGTGTACTAAAGTCTAGGGAGGCCTTCACTAATCGGATGCAGGAAGGGTTCATCTGGGGAAAGGCTTTGTACTTCAGTCAAAAGGCGACAAAATACACTGTTTTCAAAAGAAAGTTATGCTTTTAATTTCCTTTTAGATAACACATTCCAAGCACCCTTCAGCAGTTCCTCAGTCACCCAACTGTCCATCCACACAGGATCTTCTCGACCATCTGGGAACTTTCACCTTCTTCCACAAGTACTCAATTTCCTTCGCCAAGCTTCTGGGGAGATTCACTTTTCACTGGAAAAACCATGTAAACATACAGTCAGATGTTTATACTGCTCAGCCTGTTTGTTTCTCCTCTCTCCTCCCTTCTGATGCATAGCAACAGCACCACTCACAGGGACAGACAAACCATGTCACGTCCCAGGCAGCCAGGATCGGCAATTCTGGACAGAATAAATGAAGTGGCGATTCTATTTTGTGAGGGTACACCCTTCTTGACTGTGGAAGACTTGGGAACGGGCCTCATGGTTCAGTTATGATCCATATTCACGACACCATTATCACACAGCCTACTCACATGCAGCCGGATTTTTATTTTTTTACATATGTGTTTTTTTTTAACTTAAGGTTAAGAGTGAGTGTGTGTGAATGCATGTGGGCTGACAGAAAACTGAGCAGAATGGAGGCCTCTGAAGCTCCTGCCATTCTGAGGGTGAGAAATACTGAAGTTCTCCATGACCAAGACCCAACGTCTCCTCCCTGGGCTTGTCCCGGAGTGAGTACACTGAACACCTGGTGACTGCATATCACTCCGTCCTTAAACATGAGACTAAAAGTAAGCAACACAGGAAACACTTCAACCTCTGTTAGGGTTCAACTAGGATCAGGGTCTGCAGAGACGGCTGGGGTTGAGGGCCCTTGCTGCTCCTCCAGAGCACGAAAGCTTGGTTCTCAACAACCACTGGAGTGGGATGGAGAAGCTCACACTGCTCTGGCTTCAGCCTAGGGGACCTGACACTCTCTTCTGGCCTTTAGAGCACTGTACAGGAGGTATGCACATGCACGCATGTACACACTTAATAAAACTAAGTCGCTAAAAACGATAATTATCTTGTTTAACGTTTACGCTGCTTGGCTCCATGAGGTAGAGAAGGGGTCTGTCGTGGCACGCACTGCACAGAGCTTAGCTGTGCGTTCATGTGGCTGCACCCTGTACTCACATACACAGCAGAAGCGAAGAAAGCAAAGAAGGCTGAGGAAGAAGGGGGAAGAAGTAAATGGAAGGAGTTATTTCCACCTCTCCACCCACACAAACCAAAACTCTATTCTCAGGATAAAAATTCAACTTTCCCCCTACCTTTGGAGAGAGCAAAAATTTCAAGGCTTTCCAAAGACAATGCTCTGTTTTTATAGGAATCCCCCCAACCAGGGCCACCGTGCAGAATATCAATACTACAGGACTGTTCAAAGAGACAGGCACCAGCACCTTGATGTGCTAAGACAAATCAATGCCTGCAGACCCGCCCTACTAAGTAGTCAAGGGGAGAGCACTTAGGATGTGCTGGCTCCAGCATGTCCTTGATTCTGTCAGGTTCTCTTGAGGCAGCCCTACAGAACCATTTCCAGAGAAGAGTCGACTGTGTGTGCGCCTGTAAATCAGTCCAAAATAGAGCAACACATTCTGCTTGAGGTTGCAGTTCAGGCTGAATTAGCCTTTCTTACGGCTTCATCCCAGGAAGCCTTGCTTGAACGTGTCATTCCTAAACAAGGTGAAAGAGGAGCTGTGTGCTCTGTTTACACAGCTCATGTTTGCCCTGGCTAGTAATTCACCCAACTGCTCTCCCTCAAACCAACATAGAGAAGTCTTAACACTTTGTTAATCATGTTGAAGAAAAAGGAAGGTTTTTACAACATTTAAAAAAATAAAAGTGGTTTCTTAGAACTAATTCCTCATTTGAGAAAATTGGCTATCCTTCAAATTGTGAAAAACAAAGGTAAGAATAAATAAAAAGCTTAGAGACTCATAATTTGTTATTAAAAATCTCTACATTTGCTAATTAAAACCTAGTTTCAAGTCATGGCATTGGAAAAAATCTTGAAAATTCTATTAATTTTACTCAAGAAAGAAAAAAAATGACACACATACACGTGGGGAAAACACCTCACAAACAGATCTCCACACTCATAGCACACATGCCAAAGAGAACGATCCAAACACAGACCCACACGCCATTTTCGGGGTCTGCTGCAGCACAGTGTGGCCTGGACCCACCAATTCTCAGCTGAAATACTATCTCTACTATTTCAGGGTTCCAAGTAGTCACCTTCTAGAATCATTACTCAGCTTAGGTTACCTTGATCAACGGCCGGAAAGTCGGTAAGAGATTTTTAAGACACCAAACCTTCACACACACCACTTCCAGTTATACCGCGGTTCTAGTACCTTCTCACATGGCAGAGACAGAAGTGGCAGGGAATAAAAAGGCGAGCCATAGTATAAGCTCAGCTAAATGCAGCCCAGACTTTAAACACATTCCCTCAGCAGCATTCTTTACTAGAAGGGAGGATACAAACCCAGCAATTTCTTGTTTCATGAATCTCTAGTTTTCTGTTGTGGAATAACCCTGTTATTGACTGTAAATATGTATTATTCTCATTGGTTAATAAAGAGCTGACTGGCCAATGGCTAGGCAGGATTTTTGGGGCAGAGAACCCTGGGAAGAAGAAGGTAGGAGTCTCAGGAGCTGTGGAGAGAAGCAAGATGAACTTGCCGCTGTTGAAAAAAAGGCACCACCACGTGGCAGAGCGTAGATAAGATATATGGGTTAATTTAAATTGTAAGAGCTAGTTAGTAACAGGCGTAAGCTATCAGCTGAGTATTTATAGTTAATATTAAGTCTCTGTGTGGTTACTTGGGAACTGGCTGAGGGGACAGAGCTGCCCTGCCATTCCGATGAAAAACTCCACCTACAGTTTTCAGCAGAAACAGTAAATTATATCTGAAAATTCTAATAAAGCAAAATTGAAGACATTTCGATTCATCCATTCCAATCAGGATCATGAGAGTCACACTTTCTAGGGGGGAGACATGGCACCCGCTCGCTTGGTGCTTTTCATCACCAGCTGTGGTGCACAGTACACTCTTTCACATCTGTAACACACGTATAAAGTGTAGGAGCAGCCATGGAACCGCTTGTCCTCTAAGAGGGGAGAAGACACGCATGCTCACCTTGGTGAAGAAGCTGCACGCCATTAATGGATCCTTTCAATACCACGTGCAAAATCGGATATTCAATGATCACTTTGTTCCTCAGATTGTCCAAGAGACTTTTGTCAGGATCCAGTTCATAATATCTTAAGGAAAAGAAAACACCCTTAACATTTAAATTAATCTTTTATAACATGTACGCAGGCAAAATACCCATTCATATACACAAAATTAAAAGTAAATTTAAAAAGCAACAATTAAAAAAATAAACCCTGCCAAGTGTGGTGCATGCCTTTAACCCCAGCACCTGGGAGGCAAAAGCAGACAGATGTTGGCGAGTTTGAGGCCAATCTGGTTTACACAGTGAGTTCCAGGACAGTCAGGGCTTCACAGAGAAACCCTGTCTCAAAAAACAAAAACCAGTAGTAGCTAAAGAAAAACATGAATCACACAGACACACACGTATATAAAACAACTGAACATAAAAGTCAGTATATAGTGTACAGCAATACAACTTAGCTTTTCTTAGGAGAAACGTAATTTTTTCAGGCAGCCTGGGCACACGGCTGAAATTGCTTATCTTCTGTGATTATTCCAAACCACAAAGCTTCCCCTAAGGGGCTTTGCCAATAAAGAGATGTTTCTATTCATTTCAGTTTTTCTGGCAAATAATTTCCCATATATATAGCAAATACTTTCAATATTCTATCTCATTTTATAGCATTTAATCTGCACTTGGTTGTTCCAGATTGCCAAAGACACATGGGACTCAAACCCCAATGTTATTGCTGATATCGTGTAAAGACAATAAGCTCTCAGCAGAGGAATGTTCTTCTTTTCATGATCTATGGTCACTTTTAATTATCTTCTTACTGTTGAAAACACATAAACTACCTCCTTTATCTTAATCTTTCCATCTAATAAGCCATTAGCAATCACACAGATATGGATGTTCCAGTGTTGTCTGTTTCTGACGGTGTTTAAGGACAATTCTGAATTTGAACTTAGTCCTAAAACAATAAAGAATTGAAAAGTTCTAAGTTGATGGCTTCTAAGAGTATTTCAATCTATAGGTCAACTACAAAGAAGCACTAAAAACTCTGACATCATACACAAACCACAGTAAGTATCTTTCAATGGGAAAAGGCAGCATCCTTTGACATAGGGAATTCTAATTAAAATGACATCATCAAGAACAGACAGTCGCTTTCTGACATTTAACTATTTTCTGGAACAGGTGAGTCTCCTCATTTTGGAGATGGTGACAGAAGAATTCTCCCAGTGTTTAAACATATCCATATGCCCAGCTATATACATTTAAGTATAAAACCATTCAATAGGTTTGAGGTGACACCACCATCTTTGTGGAAAGTAGAACATTACTAATTAAGTTCTAACTTCTCTGGAGGAAGGGAGAGCAGTGATAGTATTTATGCAACTGGAATTGTTATTTTAAAAAAGATTATATCCACTCTGCCACAAGTCAGCTTTGTCCCACAGAAACACTGTTAGCCACGCCTGATCTAAACTTTGGTGTACGCATTAGAGTACAGTCCACATTAAGAGCCATGAGACATTTGTTTTGCAGTGAGTAAGGCAGCGGAAGTACTCATTAGTAGCTAAGCTACCAGGTCCGCCCTTTCTGCCTTCTGAGTCCCAGGAAGATCATTTCTGTTGCAGGGATGTTCTTCCCCCAGTATCCTCTCCCTGGTGACACCACTGCTCTTGTTGGCGTCTGTGGGAAGAGAACCCAGCGGCCTGGTTTGTCTTTCGCCAGACAGACCTGGAGATTTGGCCCAGTCTCTTCCACAATGTGGCACTGGGTACACTTCTGAACAAAAATCTTGCCTTTCTCAACATCGCCTGGCTGGTCAACACCACAATCGCTACAACCCGAAGACAGACATCTCCCTCTCTAGCAGGAATGTAAAGATATATAAAAACTACATGCATGCAACAAATCACATACCCGAAACTGTTGGGGTTACACTTGTTTACCTCGAGAATCCACTCTTATGTCACAAGCCAAGCAGGTACTATGCAAAAACACTTCAGATACAAAGATTTTAGAGACTTGTCAACTAATAAATTTTTAAGTCTTTTTTACGTCCCCCAAACACAGCGCAACTCAGGTGTGATGAATGGTTTTTATCTATGTATCTGTCTGTCTGAGCGCACAACTCATGGATGTGGATGCCCCTGGGACTGCCAGTCAGCTATGAGCCGCCCATCACAGGTACTGAGGACCAAAGTCTGCTCCTCTGCAGGAGCAGCAAGCACCCCTAACTGCTGGGCCATCTCCCTGGCCCTTGTTCCACAGTTTCAGTTAGTACCTGCTGAGTGGTCACTATCCTCTACACAGGAACACTGCTGTCAAGGGCAGTAAGCGTCCAGACTTAGGGTCCCACTTGGTGACTGTATAATTCATAATTCTACTTCAATGTGGACTCTTAACTGAAAATGTGCATTTCTTAGGGTTTTTTTTTTAATTAGTGGTTACTCTGAGTAGGACATTAAGTGTGTACCAGTGACTAAAAGATGACCATGGACATCGTGCATAAAGAAAGGCTCCTAAGGCAAGTGGATCTCTGTGAGTTAAGAGGCCAGTCTGGTCTACAAGTTCTAGAACAGCCAGAACTGTTACACAGAGAAGCCCTGTCTTGAAACACCTCCTCCCCCACTGGCAGAAAGGCTGCCAAATACAAGTGGAATTAACATTTTATGGACTTGGAATTTAGTTAAGTGAAGCAGTAAGTCTAAAAGGGGTTTGCTGTGGAATAATTCCTATGTACTGTGAATATGTGTTACTCTCACTGGTTAATAAAAAGCTGACAGGCCGGTAGCCAAACAAAGTATAGGCAGGACAGCCAGACATAGAGGACTCTGGGAGGAGGAAGGGCAGAGTTGAGAGAGACACCAGTCAGCCAGCTACCAAGCAAGCAGAATGTATAGAAATAGAAAATGAGGTTAACAAGCCATGAGCTATGTGATGATGCATAGGTAAGAAGTATGGGCTATTTTAATGTAAGAGTTAGCTAGTAACAAGCCTAAGCTATTGGCCAAGCATTTATAAATAATATTAAGACTCTGTTTGGTAAATGGAGTGGCTCCTGAGACAGGAAAACTTCGTCTACAGATTTTATTAAAGTCCTGCTCTTCCACTCATTGGTCTATGATTTTGGATAAATCACTTTTGATCTTTTAATTATTTTATTTATATTTATCTGGCGTGTATGTATGATATGGGTGTTGTGCATGTACGTGTGTGCACACAGCCTTGGGAGTCAGTCGTCACCTTCCACCTTGGCTCTCTGCTGTCTGCTGTAGTATGTAACATACTGGCTGGCTTTAGAGCATCTAGGGACCCTCCCTCTCTGCTGCCACCTCAGTGATGAGAGCACAGGGATCTCAGACATGAGCTACCACACAGCTTTCCCAGAGTGCCGGGGATTCACACGCACGTCCTCATGTGTGTGCAGCAAATCCTCTGTCCACCAAGCATCTCCCCAGCCCACATCCCTTCTTTAACCATTTCTTGAAATTCCCTTGAAATAGGAATGACAGCAAGTTATGAGCGTTTAGTGACAAAAGAGACAACTGGCTCAGACACAAGTCGTGTACACAGCCTCTCGCCTGAATACAATACTGGACAAGTCCCTAGACTGCCTTAGTAAGAAGGGGCACCAGGCACAGCTCTGCCCTGTGTGTGTTTTGTCTAAGGGTAAGGATAGGACTTTTAGCACAACCTCCGAGCCACGGTTGCATTGTCATGTTTACTCTCAAGAGTCTAAAAGTACTTAAAAAACAGTTTCCAACATCCTGAGGCAAGTTTTAAAAGTTCAGTTTTGGCTCTCTTAAAACACTCAAGACTCAGCTCCTTTGTAAGTCGTTAGGGTCACCAAAGCCCAAAGGACACCTCTATCTTTCTGAAATTTCTTCAACTCTGTTATTTCCATCAGCAGGCGCTGCTGCCAGAGGATAAACTACTTAGGTTTGGAAGAATCATGATCCCGACATTTGTCTCCCTCTCAGGGACACCGCAGACATTACTTGTTTTACTTGCTCAGCTGCCCCTGAAGCAGCTGACCCTGCTCCCAGCAGCTGCACAGGGGCATCAGCAGGGCAGCAAGGCTCACCTAGTAGGTTCAACAGGTGTCACAGGGGCTGTTGTTAAATAAGGTCCGGATCCTAAAGCGTGACCTTGGCTCTGTTCCCACCTTTCAAAGAAAGCAGCCAATTTCTTCACTTTCTCTACCTGTCCCAGCAAATTAGGGCAGCAGGCATCTGTTCTTCACACTCAGGAGACTTAAAGAGAGGGTCACAGCAACGCTATTCCCATCTAGGCAGTGACTCTAGAGCGCCACCCTTACATTCCCTAAAATACATTAATGACCAAGCTCAACTTTCCCCAGATGGAACAATTTAATAGTTGACTCAAGTCCACAGGATTTTTCCACTACAAAATAAGGTCACTGAATGAGGCGATCACAGCTGTAAAACTCTGGAAGCTTTGATATGTATCTGCCAAAGGTAGGACACAGCCTATGTTCTAGTAGAGCTGTATGTATTTCTTAATCTAGGTTTCTGGGTTAAAAGTACAATCAATTCATTCCAAAAGTACAAAACTGAACCTCTGGCTTTTTGAAAAAAACAAAATCAAAAACAAACAAATCTAAGGCTTATTACAGTATAATAAATCTATTCGCTGTCATCTGGTGGCATTTTAGAATATGGCTCATTCTAGAATAATTAATTCCGGAAGATACTGGAATAGATTATTTAGTTTGTGTATTTTTAAAATTTATTGTTTTAAGGTTTACATTTTTTATTAGCTATGTAAGAATTTTATACAATGCATTTGATCATATTCATCCCTCCACACACCTCACCCCAGATCCACCCTCCTCCCCACCATCCAACTTTGTTTTCTTCTTTTTTAAAAAACCCATTAAGTTCAGTTTGTGCTGCCCATGAAATACACTCTTGGATGTGTGGCTACTAACTGGAGTGTGCTCAACCTACTAGGGGGTCAGACCCCACAGACTGGCTCTCTCCAAGTAGAGATGGTTTGTCACCGGATCCCCTCCCCCTGCTGGGATCCTGCCTGGCTTGGGCATGCTGTCCCAGCTGCTGTGTGTCCATATGGACAAATGAAAGCTCTAGTGGAGTCGCCTGCTATCGGGAGTGGCAATGCCTCTAACACAGGCTAATGAACGGGAAGCCCAGTGCAGGGACGGGTTACTTCTCTTGGCGTTGTTGGTCAGTATCATCCTACACATCCCAGACATCACAGGCTATCGCCAGTGTTCTTGGCCATCCTCCAGAGCTAGAGGACAAGGCACAGAGAAGAGGGAGAGCTAGTGGCCTCCTACAACAGGTGGATCTTTGTGAGTCTGAGGCCAGCCTAGTCTACATAGAGAGTTCTAGGACAGTCAGGACTATACAGAGAAATTCCACCTAGAAAAACCAAAAAATAAACAAACAAACAAAAACACACACAAAAGGAAACCAAAGAGAACAGGGATTTCGAGAAACAGAGTGGACAACACTTTCCTTGTCTACCCCTACTCCTGAAGCCAGGTGGATATCACCCAGAGCAGCAGCCTAGGACAAGGAGCTGTCGAATGCTCAGTGGTGCAGACTCCCCTCCAGATGTGAGCCCTCAGCTCAGGGTCTGTGAGAACACCCTGTGCCTTCCTGTGTGCTGCTCTTTGGGATTTCCAAAGTCACAATTGTAAACACTGGAACTCATGCATATATTCTTGAAATACGTGGGATTTAGAAACTTTTTAGTAGCATCTAAGGATACTTTAAAATATCAGGTGACTGATACCAAATTTTATTGTAAGTGTAGTTATTTTAGTATTTTAACTTGAAATTAATTTTTATAAGTCTAGGTTTTTGTTGCCAGCCAAACAACTAGTATAGTAGTTAGCTACTTAACCTAATCAAGTTACTTAGTTACAGATAAAGAAACAACTAATACAGTAGTTAGCTACTTAACCTACTCAAGTTACTTAGTTACAGATAAGGAAACAGAGGAAAGCAATCTTACCTTATGATATTTTGCTGCATATTTTCAACCCTCATTAAAATTTGGATCCCAGTCTGTGAGTGGACGTAGGCTTTCAATCTGCATCATAGTGGAAGAAGCAAAATTAAATATATTTCAAGATAGTCTTTATAAAGACTAAAAATTTATGAATAGCTAATGTTCTTAATTTATCTTTCCAAGTACAGAGAAAAAAAAAACTAAAGATGTTGTCTAAGCAAGATGTGAAAAAAAAATTACCTTCTCACTCTCTGGTTAATTTAGCTATCTTAATAGCCAGAACCTGGAAACAACCTAGATGCCCTTCAATAGAAGAATGGATGAAGAAAGTATGGAATATATACACACTAGAGTACTACGCTGCGGTAAAAAACAATGACTTCTCGAATTTTGCATGCAAATGGATGGAAATAGAAAACACTATCCTGAGTGAGGTATCCCAGACCCAAAAAGATGAACATGGGATGTACTCACTCATAATTGGTTTCTAGCCATAAATAGGGGTCACGGAGTCTACAATAGGTGAACCTAAAGAAGCTAAGTAAGAAGGTGAACCCAAGGAAAAACATATAGTTATCCTCTTGGCTAAGGGAAGTAGACAAAATTGCCGGGGAGAAAATTGGGATTTTAGGGGTGGGGTGGGATGGGGGAAAGGGGAGATGGGGAGAGAAAAGGTAGAAGGGAAGGAGGGGGGGACTTGGGGAAACAGGAGGATTGGGATAAAGGAAGGTTGGATAGGGGAGCTCGGAACCACAATGCTTAGTTAAGGGAGCCACTTTAAGGTGGGCAAGAGACTTGACCCTAGAGGGGCTCCCAGGTGCCCAAGCTGAGGTCCCCAGTTAGTTCCTTGGGCAGCTGAGGATAGGGAACCTGAAATGACCCTATCCTAGAGCAATACTGACGAATGTCTTGCATATCATCATAGAACCTTCATCTGGTGATGGATGGAGATAGAGACAGAGACCCACACTGGAGCAATGGACTGAGATCCCAAGGTCCCAATGAGGAGCAGAAGGAAGGAGAACAAGAGCAAAGAAGTTGGGACCACGAGGGGTGCACCCACCCACTGAGACAGTGGAGCTGATCTACTGGGAGCTCACCAAGGCCAGCTGGACTGTTACCGAAATAGCATGGGATAAAACTGGACTCTCTGAACATGGCGAACAATGAGGGCTGATGAGACGCCAAGGACAATGGCAAGGGGTTTTGATCCTACTTAATGTGCTGACTTGGTGGGAGCCTAGCCAGTTTGGATGTTCACCTTCCTTGGTATGGGCGGAGGGGGGAGGACCTAGGACTTACCACTGGGCAGGGAACCCTGACTGCTCTTTGGACTGGAGAGGGAGGGGGAGAGGAGTGGGGGGAGGGGGAGAGGGAGGAGGGGGAGAAGAGTGGGAGGAGGAGGAGGGAAATGGGAGGCTCGGAGGAGGTGGAATTTTTTTTTTATTCTCCTTTTATCAATAAAAAAAAAGAAAAAGAAAAAAATTCAAAAAAAAATTAAAAGTCTCGTTTTGTCAGTTCATGTGCTAAAAAATATACTTGTGTCAGCAAATAACTGCTTACTAGTTTATTGTCTCCAATTTAGTAATGATGTTTTTTTATTAATGCTAAGTACATGAGCAAATGATTAACAGCCAGATTGTCAATCAATCAAGCTTTAACTGTCAGAGCTGTCCCAAAGACAGGGCTTGGTTCATGCATGGCTTGCATGAGTCTGGCTGGCACTGCCTTCTTCAACAGCGAGAAACTAGAGCAGATCAGACACGGAGGATTCACCAGGTGTGGACTTCAAACCCCAGGAACCAAACCAACATGCCCATCCCAGGAGCAGACCACCTGCTGAGAATAAAGCTGTCCCTTCCTGCCCAGGAACACTGGAAACCAACTCACCACCAAGCTTCCTGTCTAAGCACTGCTGTGGCTGCCCCAGTCCCTCTGGACTTCCTGTCTAGTGCTAGTCTCATTCCCCTGATGGAAGAACTGGAGCATGGTAGAGAAGCAGCTTGCTCTCATGTAGTTAACGCGACTTCAATACACACACCCGGGGCAGAACTCGGCACTGAGCTATGCTAGCCACTTTGGACCGTGCTGTATTTCTGGAGGCAAAGTGTTACCTTATTTAGTTTTGGGAGGACTTGGCTGAAATATAATTTCCTGTCTTTAACAGTTACTAGAAAAGTTTCAAGTTGTAGAATTAATGGTTCAACTTGAAAGGCAGTCTAGTCTAAGAGTAAGACTGCAGACTTCAGTCTGATGGTACTGCGAGGGTTTGAATCTCAGCTTCCTTGTTCATTAGTCATAGGAGGTTACTTTACTTATTTAAGGCTCAGTTTCTCCACCTGTACAATGGGCATGAACCCGTGTCTCCTATACAGAGTTGGTGTGAGGGTTAAATGAATCAACTAACCTCCATCACTGCCTCCTTGAGGAGCAGTAAATGTGGCTAGCTACGACTGCACTTTACAACACAGTTAAATACAGTCACAGCTCCCCATAATAAATACACACATAAAAATTATTTTAATGTCTGCATCCAGTGACATGGCCCAGCAGGTAAAGATGCTGTGGTCAAGCCCGACAGCCTGAGTTCTATCCTGAGGTCCTCGTGGTGGCGGGAGAGAGCCTATTATTCCCCAAAGCTTTCACCCCACATGTGTTCTGCAGCATGTATATGCTTACACGTGCACAAACACACATTTCTTAAGTTAATACTTTAAATCATGCCAGAAAGCTACACGATTTTTGAAACATACCTTTGACGAATCACAGGATCAGATTTTTCAGGATCAATGTAAGGTTTTAGAATTTCATTAATAGTTTTATTATCTGGTACTCTTTCAAACAGAGAAAGAAAACAGCAAAATTATTATTTATAATTTGCTAAATGTTAACTTAAAAACTGTTAAATTTGGTGGAAAAACTGAACAAGGGCTCTTTATCTTACTCTTGGCAAAATACAGCATATAGCATTCTTTCATGTTAAAATTATGTAGAAGAAAAGCACAGAAAGGCTTTTAAAAAACATTTTGTAAAGTAAAAATTTTAAAAAGTTCCTTATCAATCACTCATGAGAATATGAAAGCTCTTTCAACATACACCTATGTGCAAACGTTAGGAAGCTAGAGTCAAGACGTACAGATGCGCATAGGAAAGAACTGAAGAAGCCTCTGGAGGGTGCAGCCCAGCCAGCGCTCAGGGCACTCTCAGTGCCACAAACCAGGCTGAAATGGAGCATCTGAAGTCGGCAGACTTCCTTGTAAGCACGTGGCGATACACCTCTCTAAAAAGCTGGCTAACACAATGAAGATCCTTCTGAAACAGTAACGTCCTAGTGACCCAGCTCACCAACTACTGCTCTCACACTCCTGACTACGTTGCTAACAAGATTCTTCACCCACAACCCGTGACAATTCCAAAGAACGGCAGTGCCCAGTGGGGACAGATGCTGAGGACACTAGCTGACATCAACTTAGACATCTCCCTAACTCAAGAAACCACACATACATAAAGCCTGTGATACCTAAAAATATACTCAATCAAAGAACCTTAAAAGTATATATATTAAGTTAGGACATGCATGTGTATTTAGATGTATTATTAGGTGTATACATGTATGTTTCATACATGTACCTACCATATCTTCTGAGGGATCTAACACTACAAGCGGAACTTTTCAATAGTAGAATTCTGGGTTGTCTTCTGTGTCCATGTAACCGCTCAGTCTTTCAGACTTCCTGATTCAGATCACACTCCTCTACTTAAACCTGTGCTCTCTGCTCAAATGACTGCCACAGTCTGTGTTAACTCGCTCCTGTAGGGTTCTACCCTGTTTGGAGACATTCTTGAAATAGATACCACTTAGCTCCCTGGGATTTTTCAGACTCTGAGACAGAACTACATTTGACTGTTCTTCCTTGACCTGCTTCCTTACTCAGCACCACAGCTGATTTGATCTGGTGCTTCCAGGCTCAGGGCAGGTCACTGCCGACGAGTACTTCGCGGTGTGACAAGCACTAAGTCCTTACCTGTTTAATCAGAGAGCCCTGGAGTGGAGCATGCAGGATGACATACCTTTTCTCTACATACTCAGCTTGACTCTGCGGAAACTGGAGCTTTACATGCCAACAAAACTGCTGCTTCCTACAAGAGAGCAATCACGAGCAGATGAAGGCAGAGAATCAGTCAGGCCTCAACTGTCACTCAGATGTTCTCTAGTTGGTCCCAGAATCCTGGGAACTTTCTGGAGTAAAGCACTTGTAAAGCTTGGTCTTAGGAAGGTTCTGAATCCCAGGGACATCAGTCTGCACAAATAGAAGGTGATTTCTCGAAGCTGGGGCTTGAGAATGGTGAGCTGAAACTTGCAGTTTACAAATGCATCTCCTCATGACTAAACAGAGAGGGTGTCCTCGCCTGACGAGTCTAGAGAGCAGGTGAATCAAGTACTGTCCGGCTGAGTCCAGCTGCACACACACCTGTGAGGCATGACTGCTGCATTCAGTAGCAAACAGAACACAACAAGCTGGTTGCTAAGCAAAACGCACTGCCTTCGCTTCCCACCTAAACTCTGGTCTGGCACAGGACCTGAATTAGTAACTCACTAAATGCTTGCTTTTAGAAAAAGGACCACACACCCTACTTACCATACCTAAAATCAGAAAACAAAATTAAATAAATTAAAACAAAAAGCCAACTACTGTTCAAAGTGTCCATTATGGAAATTTAAACCTTTTCACTGCAGTGATGGCTTTGCATGTTTTTCCTTTTATTTTGGAAACAGGATCTCAGGATCTCACTATGCAGCTCTGGCTAGCCTAGTGCACTTACTATGTAGGACAGTTTGTTCTTGAACTCAGAGGTCAGTCTGCCTACTGGGTGACACCTGGCCTACATGTATTTTCTTGTCTTAGAGAAAATGCTTACCATCCAGTTGTTACATTTCTTCTAGGCAATGATCAGCATCTTTTTGAAATTTATGCTGTAGGAGGATCCCAAATTCTTTTGTTTGTTTTTTTCCAAACAGGTTTCTCTGTGTAACAGCTCTGGCTGTCCTGAAACTCTCGTTGTAGACCTGCCTGACTTTGCCTTCTTTACTGTTAGGATTAAAGCCGTGAGCTACCACCAGCTAGATATACACATTACTAATGCAGGTTTTGGAGAAACTAGAGGAAAAATGTGCAGATTATGACTGTGTTTATGGCGCCATTACTATACAAGAAAACCATCGGGTTAAGCTCAGTTTGGTTTGTTCTTGGCTAGAACATCAAAGAACACAGGTTACTAAAGTTGAAGCCTGCCGTCTAGTCTCTGAGAAACAGAGCTTTACAGAGACCAGTGCAGATGCAGCAGCCACCGATTTAAGTGAACAGTTACAGGAACAGCACGTACTTCTACCTGCAGAGCCACCTCATGGGCTCCTTCTCTGAAGGCGTTTAGTGGGACTGAAATTCATGTAGGCATAACTGGTAAGTCATAGCGCACATGGGCAAACCTCTTCTGGAGATTCATAATTATACTTATGGACACATACTAAAGCCAGAATGCTACCTGGTATCTTCTAAAGGCAGACTTTAAGAAGTGTTCATACACTAGGGTAGTTCATGGCTTCTCAATTGTGGCAGTGCCAACATGTTTGACCAGCTTCTTCTCTGCCCCATAAACCACTGCAGGATTTTAACAGAGTGCCAGCCTGACTGACCCACCAGATGGTACAAGGATTCAGGTTTCCAATTCTGGCACCCAGAACTGAAAACGTTCCCCAGCACCCCCAGGGTCTGCAGGAGACAGAGCCACTGTGAGAGAATGTTGGGCAGGGGTTAGCATTGACTACCAGGCACTTCTAATTCACAGGAACACTGCCGAGCTATAACCAGACACCTTCAACAACAACAGGGATGCTGCACACCTGGCACATCCACCTAGAACATTCTACAGAACTTAAATAATCCAAGGCACTTGTTTACAGTTGAACAGATTATGAAATGGTGGACATAATTACTAACAGTACTACTTACTCCTTTCTGGACAACTGACAAAGCCTCTGAGTCCCATGAAACCAAATGTATCAAAGGTTCAGCAAGGGTGTGGCTAAGGTTTTCTGAGCTTATCCTAAATATTTATGTAAGTGCACACACAACCACAAACAGCTACCATGAATTCTCAATTGATGCAGTATTGCCCCAATGTCTTTTAGATGGCCAATAAAATTTTAATGCATGAATTAACAGGCAGTATGTAAACAGATATACAATGTATCAAGACATCACAGTATGCAGTTAGGAGGAAATGTCTGAAAGGGTGTGTGTGTGTGGGGGGTTAAGATTGAGAAATAGAAGGCACATGTTATACATGTTTATCAACTTTCGTTTACCTGGAACTCTGAAGAACCATCCTTTCATAGCTTCAATAAAATAATAATAATATAATATAATTATAATAATATAATATAATAAAATAATATGTACACAGGAGACACTGGCAGGGGGTACTATGCTCACGTCCTCAGTTATTCTTGACTTTATTAGTAAAATCCGCCCCTTTGATATCTGAAGCTCCATTAGAATCCTACAGAATATGCAAACCCCACATAATCAGCTCCTGTTAAATAGTACATTACTGTGGCTCCAGGGCTTGTTCACACTCAGTAAAGAAGTGCACATAAAAGAAAAGTGCCGCCCATCGATCTCAGACACACTGAAGATCAGGACACTAGGGGAGGGAAAAACTAGACACTGCCATCGCTGACCAGAACATAAAGCCTCTGCAGAGCAAGTTATCACTCAGGACATACACACTGCTGCCCGCAGTTCCATTCCTAGGAATTTATACTGAAGAAACAATTGGGCCATTAATAAGATATGCATAACTGTCCACTGTCCCTCGTGTTATAGCGGGGTCTTCAGAAACAACCTCTATTATAAAAAGCAGATTTACACAATGACTGTTACCCAGCCCTAAGGACAGGCAGCACTATGCCATGAGGAGGAGTCGCATGCTGAATGATGTACTTCCAAGTCTGAGAGTTATGACATAGAATGCTTTAATTCTTATTTAAGAATAGCCTGCATTAAATAAATCGTCCACATGATGTTATTTCCTACTACCAATAAAACCAAAGACAATTTTTATGAGAAGTACCAGATAATAGTGAGACAAACATGAGGAGTAACTCTCAATCTTTTTCTAAACTAAAATACTTCCTCATTAGAAAAATATTCACTTCAACACGCAACATGTCGTCTCAAAACTATTACTCTAGGGATGGGAAAGATGGCCCCGTTGGTAAATGGCTTGCAGGCCAGATCCCTGGGGCTCAAATATCGAGTGAGAGATCCTGCCTCAAAACACAAGGTGGAGTGTGAGAACACTGACCTGCGGCCTTTACACTCATAACGCACGGGCCCCCATGAGGACTGGATTATCTATATAATTCCTCTGGTAGCCTCAGAGTAATTTTGCTGAGAAGTATGTCACAAATACCCAGGAATGATGGCACATGCTTATAATCCCTGAATTTGGAGGCAAAAGCAGGATGAGGTCAGCCCCAACTCCCACTAAGTCTGAGGCTAGTCTCAGTTACATGCTGAAGACCCAGACTCAGACTCCAGGATAACACAACAGAGAGTCAGAGATGGAGGTTTTCCATATGAAACTTAAGGAGTTTGAGCTGGCTGCAAATGTCTGCCATCCCAGCTACTAGGGAGGTGTGGGCAGGGGGATTCAAAGTTCAGAGATGGCAGGGTCTACATATGCTCAAAGTCCACTTGGCCAACTTACCAAGACCCTGTCTCAAAACCAAACAGCACGGTGAGAGTGCTCACCAGCACCCGAGAAATCCTGCGTTAATCCCCAGTACCCATAAAAGAGCAAACAAACAAAACCACTGTTCCTAAGAACATTTCTGAAGGCTTGGAAGGCCTCAAGGCCACAGACCCTGAGAAGGGGACGAGCCTACACAGACTTGCTATGTGAGCAGCGAGTGATTAAAGCCACTAGCTGAGGGTTCTGCATCTTTCCTTCCATCCATAATTTTCTTATGGAAACATTCTATTCTTTATTCACATTCTACACAGCAAGAATATGGAATAAACATATGTGCACACACACTTATAATGCTCATTCATAATAAAGGATAGTGGAGAAGTTAAATGGACCTTCTGTCTGAATTCTACTCAACATTTTATACCTAATGTATCTTGAGCAGGACACTACATGCTTCTAATCTCGGATTTCTCACAGTAAACAGGAGATGATGACATTTTTAATACAATATTATTAATTTATTATTATTACTTTGGTTTTTCGAGACAGGGTTTCTCCGTAGCTTTGGAGCCTGTCCTGGCACTCGTTCTGTAGACTAGGGCGGCCTCGAACTCACAGAGATCTGCCTACCTCTGCCTCCCAAGTGCTGGGATTAAAGGCGGGTGTCACCACCGCCTAGCTTTACTACAATGTTATTAAAAGGACAAGCAATATGTTGAGAACTTAAACACACCATAATCTTTATAATTATATATTCAATTCAATGATCTTAACTACGAAGGTTAGCACAGACATGCTGACAATGTATTTAACTGAAACCATCCCATGAGTCCCATAAGCGAACACACTCTGGATGCAGAGTACAGTGTCCAGTGATGAGACTGTACATCTCCTGACTGCTCTCTGATGTTCTCTTCACAAGGCTTTTAGAGAGAGAGAGACGGACTGAGAGGAGGCTTCATCAACTGAGACTTAACTATTTCTCCTTTTCTTTGATTAATTTATTCATCTATCTCGTGAGTATGGCAGTACTGGCACGGCGTGCAAGTGGAAGTCGGAGGACAACAGGAGCCAGCAGATTCCCTCCTTCCACCATGGTGCCCTGGGTACTAAACTTAGGGCTGAAGACCTGGCAGCAAGCACTTTTCCTACTGAGCCCTTCTCTGGCCCCTTTTATATACTTTTTTTTTTTGACTTTGAGATAGGATCTCACTGTGTAGCCCTGGATGTCCTGGAACTCAATTTGTAGACCAGGATGGCCTTGAATTTGCAGATATCTGCCTGCTTCAGCCTTCAGAGTGCTGGGATTAAAGGCTGAACACAATTTAAGGGAGAAGAGCCCATATCTGTCTTACAGGTCAGTCTGTCGTGGTGGAAGAAGTCAGCACAGGAACTCAAGGCCAGAGCAGAGCGAGGCACAGACCGTGGAGAACACTGCTAACTGGCTTGCTGGCTACCCTTCTCACACGGCCTATACCAACATAAGCAGGGATGATACATCCCCAAGTGGGCTGAGCCCTCTTACATCAATTAATAATCAAGAAAATATCCCAAACATGCCCACTAATCTGATGGAGGCAATTCCTCAACTGAGGCTTCTGTTTCCAGGTACACCTAGGTTTGCATCAGATTAAAAACAAACAAGCAAAAAAATAAATAAAAAAAAACCCAAACCGAAGACAGCACATTTATAAACAACAGAGAGAGCAAAACTGTCAACTATTAGGACATTTAGAGCCATCAAGTAATACCTGATGGAATTTTAGGAATAAAAGCATTTTGTTCCACTGTCAGCAATAAACCTTATTTTAATTGAAAACTGAAAGAAAATCTACCACATTTGGGAGCCCTTGAGGCTAATGCACGAAATAGCCACACAACCCTTCACTCACAACTGCCTGACCTTTAAAGTAGTTTTCATGATGAAAACTTAAAGTCTCTCAAAAATAAATGCAACCCTTCCTCATAAAAATCATTTATTTTACTAGGATTAGTACCATGATTAAGTATTTCTGGAAGCAGAAATACAAAGGGCCTGCTCAGTCACTTAGTCTGGATTAAAATAACTAGAATTTGAGTGAAAACCAGTTTCATGTCTCACATCATTATGAAAACATTTTCAAAGGGACCAGTTCTATATTTTGCCCAAGAAGTGCTCTACTGCATGACAAGAGGAAGCAGGGTAGCTAGGGGCTGTGGGAGCCGGGAGAGGGGATGTTAAGAAAACGCACGTGGCTCGTGAAGGCTGAAAAGAAAAAGATCATTTTTAACCACTTACGGCAGGTCTTAACTGGCTGTGGTAAGAGCAAGAGTGGCATTTGGGAATGGCTGCCCAGTTCAGAGCCACTAAGGTTCAGGAATGCAAGTTTTTCTAGAAAATATCAAAGGGCTCTACACACACGAAATAATACCTTTCAAAATAACCAGGGAGCCCCTCGTAAACACACTGTAATGGAAGAAGAACAGATACAAGCATACCAAAAAAATGATCACCAGTATTAAATGCTGGCTTTTGTTTCATAGTAAACGTGGAGAAACTATGTCCTAGAGGAGCTCAGGCAGAAGAGACGCTGCAGAAGACAAGCGCACCCCACAGATGGGGAGCCAGCAGGGTGAGCGCCTGGATTACAGAGGTCATACTCTGCTGGTCCATGCTCTGCACGGCCAAGCCTGACGCTATGTGAAGGGAGTTTCGCTGTGCCTGTTGCCTTGGTGCAGAGGATCTGTAGCACGGAGGGGTGTGTGTAGTGTTTCTGAGTGGTTCACTTCAGAGTGCCTTTCAGAGGCTCAGACACTTGGGCTTGAGAACAGGACACAAGGCAGCTCACATTATCTTGCTTCTTTGGAAGTACCTAAAATGATCTTTCTTCTGCTTAAAAGATAGCAATTCAGGTTGCAGAATGATTGAGAAGCAGCTGTTAACTCTAGTAATGGAAAGGGCAAAACAATTCAGAGTTTCAGACACAACGCTAGGAGATGAGATGACACATTTAAACTATTTGCAATTCTGCCATTGGAGATATCTAGCACTGAGACGGGGGTAAGAAACTTTACTATTCTGAGCAGGTCCCATCACACTAAAAGCAGGCTGTAGAGAGACACATCTGGCACCAGTATAGAGACTGAAGGTAGAAAAACAGACGTCTGATTTGGGATTCCCCTCTGTATACTGTGATTACCACTGATTAATAGAGAAACTGCTTTGGGTCTATAGCAGGGCAGAACAGAAGTAGGCAGGGCAAACTAAACTGAATGATGGGAGCAAGAAGGCGGAGTCAGAGAAGCCATGTAGCCCTTCTAGAGACAGAGGCTGGATGGAACCTTGCCGATAAGCCACAGCCATGTGGCGATACACAGATTAATGTAGATGGGTTAGTTCAGGAAATAAGGGCTAGCTAAAAATATGCTTAAGCTATTGGCCAAACAGTATTACAAGTAATATAGTTTCTAGTGATTTTCCCATGGTCTAGGCATCTGGGAAAGAACAAGCAGCCTCCCCCAACAGATTGGCGCTGTGGCCTCCTACTACAGACGTCCCCTAAGTAAGACAGGAACACACATGGATATATGAGTTCTAAATGCTGTAGTCAAGGCTCGGGGAAGGGACACATTCTAGTGGCAAACCATGAAGGCCTAGTGGCTGGAAACACTTCCCTAACTGGAGAAGCTGGTCAAACTACTAGGCTTCCCATTTCCAGACAGTAGAAGACACCATAGGAAGGCACACTCAGTGAAGCAGGGTCACAGAGCTGCTTGCTGCTGTTGGCACGGCCACGGTCCAGAAGGCAGGAATGGGGAACAATGAGGCTCCTATTTTTTACAGTGCTTATGGAAGACTGCAGTTACTCTGAAACTCCTCCATCAACATCTAAAAGCTACATGGAAAAAAAATGGCAGAGTTCAACATTTTAGCCCAGCTACAAGTTTACACCAAGTACCTATTACATAACTCTCCAAATCTCAAAATCTACTTGTTTGCCATGACAACTGTTAGACTCTTCATTTTATTTTTCCTTGGTCCTTTTTAAAGCCCTGCTGCAGAAAAGTAAAAATCTATACCTCTACAGACACTGTGTTTTAAAAAACAAAAACACGAAAAACGAAAAACAACTCCTGTGTTTAAAGAAATACATTGCTACGCTGTTTAAAGAAACAAGTGCTATTATATTAACAAACAAGTAGATGAGCATGTTAAATGATATAATTAGAAAGCTATAAATGTATCTAAAGAATACTTTTAAATTTATAAAATATTTGTTATGTCTTTACAAGAGGGACACCTAGTGGCTAGCTTCTAAAGTAGGACAGGAGCTCTTAAATACTAATTCACATTTTTAACAATGGTCATGTCTCTGTGATCTTAATTCTGTAAAGATGACAGATACTTTTGTAGAAAGCAAACAAAACAAAACTCCTAATCAAACAAGACACAAAATCCCCAGTCCTAAGTCCAAAGGCTGGCTTGAGAAGTCTAAACCTCAGTTCTTAGCAGGAAGTAGGAGAAAAATAAGCAGGTCTTTGTGTTGCCTAGAACTGGGGCAGGGGTAATAAAGCCACAGGAAGATGGACTTCGGGCAGAAGAAGATGAAGTGTGGGCCCTTCTGGAGAACAGGTGGTCAGTCCACACAATAATACAGGTTAGGAGTAGAGTGAAACCCACAGGCTGAGTACTCCAAACGAGTGACTGCTGCCTGTTCAGACATCAGCAGAGAGGCTTCCTCCTGCAGCAGATGGAACAAATTCAGAGACCCACCGCCTGCATGCATGCCTGGCACCTGGGGAGCCCAGAAGAGGGTGTGGGTTCTTTTAAAGCTGGATGGTTCTGAGCTGCCATATGGGTGCTGGGAATTAAGCCTGGGTCTTCTAGAAGAGCTGTCAGTGCTCTTAACTGCTGAACCACCTCTCTAGTCCACAAGATTTATTTTTAATTATGTGCACGTGTTCATGTCTATGTTAGAGTGTGTGCATGTACATGAAAATGCCCACAGAAGCCAAGAGAGAAAATCCGACCTCCTGCAGTTGGAGGCACAGAAGGCTGTGAGCCACTTGACCTGAACGCTGATAATCAAACTTGAGTCTTCTGCAAGATCAATTAATTTTTAATTGCTGAGTCATCTTTCCAGCCCATAGTACAACTTTTTAAGGCAATTTCCTAAGGTGTACATAGTATAGAATGCTTTATTAGCTAGTATTATTTAACACAGAAATTCCCTTGTTGATAAGTATTACAAAATGAAGACAAATTATTAAACTGCATTAAAATAACTGTCTTTGGATATTCTGCCATTGACTATTCTGGCCTGTTTGCCTTTACATTAAATGGCTCCTAGACTGCTGTAATATTGGCTTGTATGGTACTTAGGAAACTTTTCATTGCTCTTGACATGCTTACTTTGAGCAGTATTCTTTGCCCAATTTTCTATTGGCCACCAAAATTTCAATACTAGAAAGCTTATCTGAACCATCTGATAACCAGGTACTAAATTTATACACAAGTAAATTCTGGGTGGGATAAATTGTTTCCATGAACCCTTATGACAGTCTTAGCTATTTCTCTCATAGTGGCCACTCTGGCTTGAGGCTGCCCCTAGGTGAACTCATTCAAAGACTTGCTCACAAGTAAAATGATAAGATATGTTTAAAAATAAAATTTTCTAAAATGTTCTAAACTCAAAACCTTCTGAGCTATTTGATGCATTTCAGATTTTGAATTTTCAGATTAGGAGTGCTCTACTGGTAAAGTTTATGCAAATATTATAAAACCTAAACAATTCCCAAATCTGAAACATTTCAGTTTCAAGTTTCAATTGGAGCCACTCAGCCAGTGACGGGGAAAGCACTGCAGTTTCAGGCATCTGTCCAGTGAGAATCATACCTCAAAGTCGTTCCTCAGTTGACAAGTACCTTCCCCCTGCACTTCCAACAATTCCCGCTTAACCAAAACAGACCTTCACCTACTCACCTACGTTCTTCTTCAAGCAACCAACAAGAAGATACACAGTTTCCACAAGCAAAGTCCAAAAGACAGTGCAAAGTTGGAGTGTGGATAAAAGCACACATTTTCACATGATGGTGTCAGGATACTTTTCAAATATTAAACTCCCAGCCAAAATCATAAAAAACCTGTACATACCTATCAACATAATCCTTAAAATCACAAACACATATGGCTTAAATTTAAGAAAGGAACAAAATGGTACACACTTCCTACCCACACCTGCGAGAGTCCACCAGAGTCCTGTGCTGGGAAACTTTACATCACACGTATACGTACGATCCTATTTCTGGGTAGAGGATGAGCCCCACAACAGCAATGCTGTTTCATAAGGAAGGGAAAGAAAGCAAGGCCAGCATGCATCCACTCTGTGTTGTTTCCTGCCATGCTGTAGAGGTAAGAAGGCCCTTACCAGACACGAAGCACACCCTGGTACCATGATCTTACACTTTTAAGTCCCTAAAAGAACAATCCAAAACTTCTTTTAAAAATTACCCAGCCAGTGATTATTCTGTTACAGTACAAACAGAGACTAAGACACCTTCTCCAAAGTCGCTGCCCTTATAAAATACAGTAGTCCTTTCTTACCAGCGGCTTCACTTCTGTGGTTTCATATCCACAGTTAGCTGTGAGCTGAACAGTCAAGTGGAAAATTCCCCAAATAAACAATTCCTAAGTTTCAAACTGCACAGCTCTGAGAGGTGAGATGAAATCTGTTCTGTCCCATGAAACAAGACTCACACAATCCCTTGTCTGCCACATCTACACTGTGCATGTATGCTACCTGCCTGAGCACCAGGAGCTGCTGTCTTAGTCACTAGACCGTTGCAGTGAGGCTGTTGACCTAATGCTTCTTTTATTTAACAATGTCTCCAAAGTGTAAGAGTAGTGATGCTAGCAATGTGAATATACCAAAAAAAAAAAAAAGGTAAAATGCTGTCTTTAAGTAAAACATTGGAAGCCCTCATTTTAATGGGAGGAGGGGTGCAAAGTAAAAAGTCATATGCTGAGATTACTGAGGTCCAGGATAAGAGCAAATTGTGCTGACTTTGCTAGTATGCCTCAAACCGCAAGTGATGACTGCAGTATCCAAGTCTGTAGTTAAGTTGGAAGGGAGTTAGCTTCTGTGAAGAGCGTAATGTGCTCTGACTGGTGATGGAGAACACTAGGAAGCTACTGAGTCTCAATGCTGAGCACCACTCCATTGTCTCATGCCACCACTACAATGAGAACAGAACAGGAAGATGCTGAGACCACATTCATACAGCTTTCACTCGTGTAGACTGCCATACTTGTTCTATTTATTATAACTGTTGCTAATCTCTTAATGTACCTAATTTATAAATTGAATGACAGCACAAGTATGTATGTACGGAAAAAACTATACATACAAGATCTGGGATCACAATGTAAGGAATCTCTGGAAGGCTTGGAATGCAAATCCTATAGATGGAAAAAAGGAGGAGGGAGAGTGGACAGCCACTGTATGGTATATATGTATATACATTTTATATTTTACACAGTAAGTCTGCAATAAGCATTTACATATATCTTTAGTCACTTGATACTTTTGGCAATCATTCTAAATGAGTACATTTCATTTGGGAGGCTGATGACTACTTCCTTTTCCTAGCTATTAAGTCCACTGATAAATTCCTAGAAGAACTGCTTGGTTAGTAAGTGCTTACATGCCTCCCCATCACCCCTTTCCCACCACTTGCCCTTACCTTTCTATTAACCAAAAGGCCCTCTGTGACATTAGGCAAAGTTGGCCCAATAAGCTGAACACCTCTAAGTAAGATCACAAGATCAGTGGACAAATAACTAGAAAACTCTACTCTCCAGCAAAAGGGGAGAACGAGGAAAATTTATCCCAGTTTGGGGGGTGGGGAGAAAGAGAGAGGCATGTAGAAAGAAATCTGTGCTGTGACAATGTTTCATGCAGTCACAGGGATTAGGTTCTGGTGCTGAGAATGCAGCTCAGAGGCACAGCACCTGCACGGTATGAGTGAGGTCATGGACTGGTCCTCCTGCACCAACTTTACTACACATGTCATTAAGATCTACGCATTTCACAGTATGCAAACTACTGCATCAAAGGAAGAATGCAAGCAGCTACTGAGCTCTGGCTAATAATGCTGAAACACAGAGGCCAGTACAATGATGCCTGCAATAACTTTGAAATGCCCAAAGATGGTGGACTGAAAGATGGATAGATGTGATTGTGCTGGCTGGTTTTGTCAACTTGCCATAAACCTAGTCACATCTGGGAAGACTGGCCTGTAGGCATGTCTCTCAAGTTCTTGATGAATGACTGATGTGGGAGCATCCAGCCCTCTGTGGATGGTATCATCTTTGGGCAGGCGGTCCTGGGGGTCATAAGGAAACGGGCTACACAAGCGCTGTGGAGCAAGTCAGAAAGTGGAGTTCCTCCAGGGTCTCTGCTTCAGCTCCTGCCTCCAGTTCTTACCCCGACTTCCTTTGATGATGGACTGTTATGTTGAAATGTAAGGAAAATAACGCCTTTTTGCTCCAGGTTGCTTTCGGTCATGGTGTTTAACAAAGAAATGGAAACCCAACTAAGACAGTGACTGAACAATTAAATTATACTGGGGAAAATTCAATGGGCAAAACTAATATATAAACATAATAGTTGAGGTGGTTAACTTGACATAAGGCAGCAGCTGTGCCCAAGGGAGGTGGAAGAAACTTGGGTGACAGTGGTACCCTCCTCCTAGACAGTGGTGCACTAGCACACACATCTGCATCCCAGTCTCCAGAGGAAGAAGCAGGAGATCACAAGTGAACAACAGTGAGTCCAGGACAGCCTGGGCTGGACAAGACCCTGCCTCAAAGGAAAAATAAACAAATACATAAAAGGAAAAGAAACTAAACTATTAACAGACAAACCTGGAAAGTACACCATAAAATTTAAAAGGTTTCTTTTCTCAGGCAGGGTCTCACTACACTCTCTGTGTGGCCTGGGACTTGTGGTCACCATATTTCAGTCTCTTGAGTGCTGGGGTAATGATGTACCACCATGCCTGGCTCACGTTCTTTACAGGCCTCCACTAAGGAAATTTAAAAGGGAAAAAAAGGACCCTAAAAGGACATAAACATTAGCCATGTAGGCACAATAAAACTACTCCCCTTGCCAGGCAGTGGTATTACACACCTTTAATCCTAGCACTTGGGAGGCAGAGGCAGGAGGATCTCTGAGTTCAAGGCCAGCCTGGTCTACAAGAGCTAGTTCCAGGACAGGCTCCAAAGCTACAGAGAAACCCTGTCTCCAAAAACCAGAAACCAAAAAAAAAAAAAATAAAATAAAATAAACCAAAACAACAAAATACAAAACCAAACGAACAAAAAAACCCTACTCCCCTTTCCCTCCTGAGGAAAATGCTGCACAGGCAGTGCACAGACAGAAAGATGTGGGTTGCAGAGCTAGTTGTAAATGAGATTTGAAGCCAGAGTATTTAAAACAGAAATCAGGAAAGTATTTCCCCCATGGTTATAGACACAAACTACAAGGTGTAACATAATACAGAATGTCTGTAATGCAAACAACATATTTAAATGTCCTCAGTACAGGTCAATAGCTTCAACCAAAGTGTATTTAACTACTGGAGACAAAACACTACAAATACAAGACCAGCCTCACATCTCTGTAATTTCACAAGGAAAACATTAGGGCACAAGTGTTCGGTTTGCTATCTTGGAATGGCCCACAATTAAAATGAAGCCACTAAACCCAGTGACTGATGGAACAATCTTCCCCACATTCCTTATCCAGAGACACAGCGCTACACCTGGAGCCCCAAGAACTAACCTGGGATGACAGTCGCCAAGTAGCACATTATCTATGGACAAGGCACAAACTGGTTACTCTGAAGTATGCCAAATTCTGTGTGTTGGTTTCAAAGTACACAATCCCACATTAGATAAAAGTAGGTAATTACTTTACTTTGGAAACCAACCATGAACAAGGAGAATCAATCTCACTAATATTATGCCTTAAATCACAAATCAAATGAATAATGCCATTTTCTAATTACATAACATAGTTTGGAATGGTAGAAGTTTTATTAAATAAAATTGATCATGATTCTGATCATAAACAAGAGGCCGAGGTACACATGGTTGCAAGCCTACAGTCCCAACTACTTGGGAGACTGAGATGGGAAATCACCTGAGTCAGAACTGACAGTTCTGACTGAAGTTAGGCAATAAGACCCGACATATTCTGATGCTCTAGGTCTCAGAGAGAACTCCACAACACTACTACTAAGCAGGTTCTTAGCCGGGAGCCTTGGTGGTCACCATTAGAAATGCATGCTTTCAAATTCCAAACCAGTCACAAGCATTACTGAGGCACTATCAGAAATATGTCACCAAATTCCAACTTACTGAGATTAAACTACAAGTACAGTTACTGATCTGTTATGTACACTAACATTCCAGAAGCTTCTCAAAGGACATCGAGATAACAAACACATCCCCAAATCTTGACTAGTCGGAGGACAGCAAATATCACTCTCTCTTGTCATCCAGTAACAGTTTACAGATCACATTTTTGTTAGCAATGTTCTAAAGCAAACCAAATCCTAGAGGTTATTCCCCATCAAATCAGAACAGCTATATAGTAAAAGCGAGAGACCTACCTATGGTCAAAAACTGTTGAGTTCTCTTTCCTCTTGCTGAATCCGTTGGGTAGAAGCCTCAAGAAAATACCTTGCTTTCGGGCACGATTTTTCATAAAGAATAGCTAGCAATAAAGCCAAACATAAGTTAATTTCAGAATACCTTACAATTTATAATCGAATAAAGCTATACAAAGAGGGGAACAAAATAAGATATAAAAATACATGTCTCTAACATATGTTACTCCACCCTGAGTTGGTTATTAAGTTCAAGAAGGTAACTCCACCAGATTCTCAATGTTAAAATTAACAACTGAGCCGACTATTGAGCTAAGAAAATAAAAATCACTCAAAGGAAGGGTAGTACTGCAGCTGAGCACGCACAGGACAGCAGGCCACCTGAGCAGCACTGCAGCTGAGCATGCACAGGACAGCAGGCCACCTGAGCAGCACTGCAGCTGAGCACACACAGGACAGCAGGCCACCTGAGCAGTACTGCAGCTGTGTATGCACGGGACAGCAGGCCACCTGAGCAGCACTGCAGCTGAGCACACACAGGACAGCAGGCCACCTGAGCAGTACTGCAGCTGAGCACACACAGGACAGCAGGCCACCTGAGCAGTACTGCAGCTGTGTATGCACGGGACAGCAGGCCACCTGAGCAGTACTGCAGCTGTGTATGCACGGGACAGCAGGCCACCTGAGCAGTACTGCAGCTGTGTATGCACGGGACAGCAGGCCACCTGAGCAGCACTGCAGCTGAGCATGCACAGGACAGCAGGCCACCTGAGCAGCACTGCAGCTGAGCACACAGAGGACAGCAGGCCACCTGAGCAGTACTGCAGCTGCACACACACAGGACAGCAGGCCACCTGAGCAGCACTGCAGCTGAGCACACACAGGACAGCAGGCCACACCCGAGCAGCACTGCAGCTATGTATGCACAGGACAGCAGGCCACCTGAGCAGTACTGCAGCTGAGCACACACGGGACAGCAGGCCACCTGAGCAGCACTGCAGCTGAGCACACACGGGACAGCAGGCCACCTGAGCAGCACTGCAGCTGAGCACACACAGGACAGCAGGCCACCTGAGCAGTACTGCAGCTGTGTATGCACGGGACAGCAGGCCACCTGAGCAGTACTGCAGCTGTGTATGCACGGGACAGCAGGCCACCTGAGCAGTACTGCAGCTGTGTATGCACGGGACAGCAGGCCACCCGAGCAGCACTGCAGCTGTGTATGCACGGGACAGCAGGCCACCTGAGCAGCACTGCAGCTGAGCACACACAGGACAGCAGGCCACCTGAGCAGCACTGCAGCTGAGCACGCACAGGACAGCAGGCCACCTGAGCAGCACTGCAGCTGAGCACACAGAGGACAGCAGGCCACCTGAGCAGCACTGCAGCTGAGCACACACAGGACAGCAGGCCACCTGAGCAGTACTGCAGCTGTGTATGCACGGGACAGCAGGCCACCTGAGCAGTACTGCAGCTGAGCATGCACAGGACAGCAGGCCACCTGAGCAGCACTGCAGCTGTGCACACAGAGGACAGCAGGCCACCTGAGCAGTACTGCAGCTGTGTATGCACGGGACAGCAGGCCACCTGAGCAGTACTGCAGCTGAGCATGCACAGGACAGCAGGCCACCTGAGCAGCACTGCAGCTGTGCACACAGAGGACAGCAGGCCACCTGAGCAGTACTGCAGCTGCACACACACAGGACAGCAGGCCACCTGAGCAGTACTGCAGCTGTGTATGCACGGGACAGCAGGCCACCTGAGCAGCACTGCAGCTGTGTATGCACGGGACAGCAGGCCACCTGAGCAGCACTGCAGCTGAGCACGCACAGGACCGCAGGCCACCTGAGCAGTACTGCAGCTGAGCACGCACAGGAAAGGGCTCCCTGACAAACACAGAATACTACCTGGAAAGGAAATGAGCAAAAGATAACACTTAGACTAAAATGAAGGCACGCTCACCAATAGTGAAAGACAAACCATACAAAAGTTTATAACATCCCATCAAGTATTGACCAGTATCTAAACCCCACAAAGACAGCTCAGCAGGCTAACGACGCCTCAGTGGGTAGTTTACTGCACAAGCATGGAGAACTCAGTGGGTAGTTTACTGCACAAAGCCTGGTGTGAGAGCCAAGTGTAGGGATAAGTCCCGCCCCTTAGGGGGCGTGTTCGCCTCGGGCTAATGTCTGCCTATAAATTTGGCGAGCGTGCTCCGAGCTTCCTCTTCTACTCTCCTGGTCTCCGCGGGAACGGTGGTTCTGTAAGTCTATTTCTACATTAAAACTATATATATCTTTACAAACTGTCTGCATTCGTTTACGCCACTACATTTTGGCGTCCAACGTCGGGCTATTTTGCCCTCGACTCAAGCGGGTAGCCCGCTAGCTAACACAGCACCCTCCTGGGTGCTGTTTTTCAGTTCGTGACTCCGGCCCTAGTGCCGAGTCCGAGACATACTCGGCCACACAGGCCCATTCTGCCTGCCTTGGCTAAGTTTTACAGCGGAACCCCACTGCCTGAATTAGCGGAAGTTTAAGTACCTGCGGTTTTGCAACAAAAGCTGCCACAGCGGCAGATTTGGTCTGACACAAAGTGACTTGGCAGGGCAGTGGTGGCACACGCTTTTGATACCAGCACTTGGGAGGCAAGGGCAGGCGGATCTCTGTGAGTTTGAGGCCGGCCAGGCAGTGGTAGCACACGCCTTTAATCCCGGCACTTGGGAAGCAGAGGCAGACGGATCTCTGTGAGTTTGAGGCCTGCCAGGCAGTGTTAGCACACGCCTTTAATCCCAGCACTTGGGAGGCAGAGACAGGCGGATCTCTGTGAGTTCGAGGCCAGCCTGGTCTACAAGAGCTAGTTCTAGGACAGGCTCCAAAAACACAGAGACCAACAACTAGCAGGAACCGATCATTGCAGGTAAAAAATTTTTTCTTTTATAAATAAAATGTCTGAACACATTACTGTTCAAGAATTTAACAGTTTTTTTAATTATACCATGTGGGAGATTTTACAAGAGGTGTCTGTCACGCCACCTCTATGGATCCTTCTGGGATTCGTAGTTTTCATTGGCACCAAATGGTTTGATAATAGAAATATGATAAAGTCTTTACGAGACGAATCCAGGATTCTTAAGGCAGAGATAGAACGCTTAAAAACAATTGAGAATGATAACAATCTTCTCAAGAATCAGTTTGAAGTTCTCCAGACTGATAACAATCTTCTCAAGAATCAGTTTGAAGTTCTCCAGACTGATAACAATCTTCTCAAGAATCAGTTTGAAGTTCTCCAGACTGATAACAATCTTCTCAAGAATCAGTTTGGAGTTCTCCAGACTGATAACAATCTTCTCGAGAATCGGTTTGAAGTTCTCCAGGCTGATAACAATCTTCTCAAGAATCAGTTTGAGGCTCTCCAGGCTGATGTTAAGGAGAAATTCATTACTATGGAAGAGGGAACAGCTGATCTGGATCGTAAGGTTCAGTCCCTCTCTGTAGGAACTGAAACATTAGTGGCTGATATTAAGAAGAAATTCATTACTATGGAAGAGGGAACAGCTGATTTGGACAATAAGATTCAGTCCCTTTCTGTAGGAAATGAAACATTAACTGAGAGAATCAAAACTGCTGAATGTGACAATTGGATTTTGTCTAAAGCTTATGACAAATTGATGGAAAGAGTGTCAATACAAGAAGGCACAGTTTATGCCATAAAAATTATGTCCAAAGATAAGATGTTATCTCTAACGGACAAACTTCATACTTTAGAATCCTCAATGAAGGCTTTGGAACATAATTCTGGACAGGAGATTCAGACATTGCAGAAGGCAATAGTGAATAGAATTGAAAAGATTGAGGAATTTCTAAATTCTGATGAAGAAGAGCAAAGGGTAGAAGGGCAAATTTTAACTACATCTGTGGGTAAATCTCTCCGGGACAATTTCCACAAAGCTCTACCGACAGCTCTACCTGCCTTTCCAGTAATAACAACAGAGAAGGTGGTTGGTTCCAGAAACCCTAGGGTCATCAAGGAGGATACATGGGAGCCTGTCCGTATGAATGACCTCAAGGAAATTAAACAGGCTGTCATGACTTTTGGGATGCAAGCCTCTTTTGTTAAAGAGATGCTAAGATCTTGGGCCACGACAAACAAAGCAACCCCCTTGGACTGGCTCCAGCTGAGCTCTGCAGTACTTGAGAGTGGACCACAATTGAAATGGCAATGCTTATTCAGGCAAGAGGCTAAACTCTTAGAACAGCAGGAAAAAGCAAAGGGAATTGACATTTCCCTAGATAAAATTCTAGGTGAAGGGCTCTTTTCCGACCCTCAGGAACAAGCTAATTTGGATGAAAACACACTCTCCATGTGTACTACAGCAGCCTTAAGGGCTTGGGACAGGGTACAAGACCCAGGACAGAGAATAGAATCATTTGTCAGAGTTAAACAGGGTCAGAGAGAACCCTTTAGTGACTTTTTACAAAGATTAACTAAGGCTGTACAAATAGGGATATCTGACCCAGAAGCAAGACGTATAATGATTGAGTCTTTGGCTTATGAAAATGCAAATGTGGAATGCAAAAGGATTTTGGGGCCTTTAAAGCTCAGATCAGCGCCTTTGGAAGAATGGGTCTTGCATACACTCAATGTTGATACGTTTGATTATGGCACTGAAGCATGGGTAGAAGAAGCAATTTCCAATGGTAAAAGGAGACACCAGAATACCAAATGTTTTAATTGTGGCAAAATGGGTCATATGAAAAGGAATTGTAGACAACGGATTTTCAGAAATAATAATAATAATAATGCATCTTTCAGAAATAATAATAATGATGCATCTTCTAGAAATAACAGAAATAGGAGGACTCAGCCTTCAGGTTTATGTAGAAGATGTGGAAAAGGCAGACATTGGACGAATGAATGCAGGTCTACAAGAGATAGACAAGGCAACCTGATACAGTCAGGAAACGTGAGAGGGGGGGCCTCACAGGCCCCCATGGCAAACATGGTTCAGTCATATCCAGTTTCTGCAGAGAACGTGCCTCATCAGGACAATTAGGAAGCCCCATGCCTACTGTTACAAGCAATAATGATCAGAAAGATAAGTTACGTGTGTTTTGGCAAACTTCTATAAATGATCAAAGACCTAAACTGAGAGTGTGTGTAAATGGCATTTTTATTACTGGCCTGCTGGACACAGGTGCTGATGTAAGTATCATTACCCCAGAATCTTGGCATCCGTATTGGCCTCTTCAGAATGTAAATGTTCAGCTCCTGGGAATTGGAACCCTATCTCGAGTAAGGCAGAGCACGAGATGGGTTGAATGTATAGGGCCAGAAGGACAAATAGGAAAATTAAAGCCATATGTAGCCAATATCGCATGAATTTATGGGGTCGTGACCTATTACAACAATGGAATACCGAAATTAACATTCCTGCTACTTCTAGAGCCTATAGTTCTGAGAATAATATTAAAAGATATTACAAACGGAGAAAACCGGCCATTCGGGCTGTACAAGAACAAGCAATTGATGTCCCTTCAGAGATACCAACAGCCTTGCCTCTAAAATGGTTGACTGAGAAACCAATATGGACAAAGCAATGGCCTTTAGCTGAGGAAAAGTTACAGGCTTTAGAACAGCTGGTACAAGAACAATTAGATGCTGGACATATAGAAGAATCTACCAGCCCTTGGAATTCTCCTGTATTTGTGGTTAAGAAAAAATCAGGTAAATGGAGAATGGTGACAGATCTCAGGGCCATCAACAAGGTTATTCAACCTATGGGCCCTCTGCAATCTGGAATTCCTTTGCCCTCTTTATTACCAAAAGGATGGCCTCTCATAGTTATTGATTTAAAGGATTGTTTTTTCACCATACCTTTGCAAAAAGAAGATAGAGAAAAATTTGCCTTCACAGTGCCTACTTATAACAATTCTCAACCTTCGAGGAGGTACCACTGGACCGTTCTCCCCCAGGGTATGTTAAATAGCCCCTCCCTGTGCCAATATTTTGTGAACCAACCATTGCAAATAATACGCAAGAAATTTCCCAAATCTATAGTATACCATTACATGGACGACATCTTGTTATCCGATTCAAACATGGATACCTTGAACAGACTGTTTGAAGAAATAAAGATACTTTTACCTAAATGGGGATTGCAAATCGCTCCTGAAAAGATTCAGAAGGGAGATTCTGTTAATTATTTAGGTTATAAAATAGGTTTGCAAAAAATTAAGACACAAAAAGCACAAATTAGGAGAGATCGCCTACGGACTCTTAATGACTTTCAAAGACTGTTAGGAGACATTTCCAGTCTACGACCAGCTATTGGAATAACACCTGATCTAATAATTCATTTGAACAAAACCTTGGATGGTGATAAAGATTTAAACAGTCCCAGAGAATTAACAGCTGAAGCAGAAAAGGAACTGACAATGATTGAGGAAAAATTACAACAGGCACACGTGGACAGGGTGAATCCAGAGCTCGATTGTATTCTTGTCATACTACCATCAAAAATTTCTCCTACAGGAATTTTAATGCAGAGAGATGATATTATTTTGGAATGGATCTTTTTACCACATAAACCAAGTAAGAAACTGAAAACTTATGTGGAAAAAGTCTCTGAGTTAATTATAAAAGGCAAGCTGAGACTTCGTCAACTAGCAGGCATAGACCCAGCAGAAATTATAGTGCCCTTCACTGCTGATGAACTAAAGAAATTATGGGAAGATAATGAACCATGGCAAAGAGCTTGTGCTAATTTTTTGGGAGACATTAATAACAACTATCCAAAAAGCAAGCGGCTTAACTTCATAAAGAGAACTTCTTGGATTCTTCCTCGAATCGTCCGTGATGCTCCAATAACTGGAGCCCGTACATTCTATACTGATGCCAATAAATCAGGGAAGGCAGGTTACAAATCAGAAGACTTGGATAAGGTGGAACAAAGTCCGTATAATTCTGTCCAGAAGGCAGAATTATATGCCATTCTTATGGTGCTAAGGGATTTTAAAGAACCTATTAATATAGTTACAGATTCACAATACGCAGAAAGAGTTATTTTACATATTGAAACTGCTGAATTTATACCTGATGATACTGAACTAACCTCATTGTTTCTCCAGGTTCAAGATTTGATCAGGAACAGGCTTTGCCTTATGTACATAACACACATCCGATCCCATACGGGTCTGCCAGGTCCTCTAGCACAAGGTAATGCAGAAATTGATCAATTACTGATTGGTAGTGTGCTACAAGCCTCTGAATTTCATAAAAAACATCATGTTAATAGCAAAGGTTTGAAGAAAGAGTTTTCAATTACATGGCAACAAGCTAAGGAGATTGTAAAGAAATGCCCTACTTGCTCTTTCTATAACCAAACGCCACTGCCTGCAGGGGCTAATCCAAAGGGCACCCAAAGGGCACCCAAAGGAATGAAATCTGGCAGATGGATGTGTTCCACTTTGCAGAATTTGGCAAATTAAAATATGTTCATCACACCATTGACACTTATTCAGGCTTTCAGTGGGCAACTGCTTTAAGTTCAGAAAAAGCTGATTCAGTAATCACTCATTTATTAGAAGTCATGGCTATCATGGGTATACCTACACAAATAAAAACGGACAATGGTCCTGCTTATGTTTCTAGGAAAATGAAACGGTTTTTTGATTATTACAATATCAAGCATGTTACAGGTATACCATACAATCCTACAGGTCAAGCAGTCATAGAAAGATCAAATCGAACTATAAAAGATATGTTGAACAAACAGAAAGGGGTGGAAAACACCCCTAGAAATAGGCTACATAATGCTTTGTTAACCTTGAATTTTCTCAACGCTAATGAGAAGGGAACAACGGCTGCAGAAAGACATTGGATAATGGAAAAGTCTACTGAACTAAATCAACCAGTTTATTTCAAGGATGTGCTGACCTCACAATGGAAGCCAGGATATGTGCTACGTTGGGGAAGGGGTTTTGCTCTTATCTCCACAGGTGAGGAAAAATTGTGGATACCATCAAAATTAATAAAGGTTCGGTTTGAAGAAGAGAAGCCACTTGGAAAAGATAAATAACAATTCTTTCATAAGGATGGCGAACATACTGATGGTAAGAAATACAGATAGGTTTGGAGGCGGGGTTCTTTTCTTAACTCCACAGGAAAACACTCATCTTCAAAGAAATTAAGGAACCCTGAATATTTAATTACTGATGGATGGACACATTTTGTAAGTATTAATTTTTATTTATATATCTTATTAAACATTTCTTTATAAATATATAGAGCTGGTTTTGAAGTTGGACTCTGGCTCAGTCCTTCTCCAATTCCAAGCCTGTTAGTAAGAGAAAAACTCCAGAGTTTCTGGAGTTTCTGTCTCATGTCAAGAGCCATGATATGAGACAGAAAGAAATATGAGTTTAGAAAACATCCTTGCTTTTCTTCATATCTATCATACTTTTCATTGAATATATATATCATGCCTTTTATTGAATATATATATGTATGTATATATATGTCTATATGATTAATGTTTAAGTTTTTCACAATGAACAATGAGTTTTTCCCGAAGTGACATTTGAAGTTTCCAGGAAGAAGATGGGGCCCCACAACAACAACTCTACCTGGTTGATATGACGTCATGATACTGATAGCGCTACTACAAGACCTGTTTTGGATACCAGCTGCACAAGACGATCCCAACTTGGTTAGCTGAAATGGTGCACATCTTGTACAACATTCTGGCCAGACCTCCACAAAATACTCAGAGACTATTTGCAATTTTAAAAGACATTGATCTTGAAATTTAACCATCATTTTACTTTCACAGGATCCCCCAGAAAGAACGTCGCCCCCATGACAGCTGGAAGTAATTCTAGAGGACGACGTCCCCTCTCCCAGTAAAGTTTACCCCTGGGTTTAGGGACATCATTTAGGGGTTGGGAGGTTGGGGGAGGAATTTTATAAGCTCAGGGATCATTTTGAAAAAAAAAAAGAGGGAATGATGGGATTATAGATTTATAATTGTGAGTTACTGCTTTTAGACAAATATATTGGTATCAATTCTTGTATATTGAAACAAAGTTAAATTATATTGACTATTGTATGCATGCATGTTTCTATGTCTGTTTAAAACATTTTTATGTATTGACATATATTGTATTGATATATATATTGTATACATTTACCATATTGCGATGTACATTTCTACCTCTGATTAAGATACTTATATAATGTTTGTGCATTGATATATATTTACCATATTGCAATGTATATTTGTACAGTGTTTATATTTGGAGGTCATTATCCTCATTTGTTACACAGTTGTTTATTGTCTTTGTCTTTAAGTTAGATAGATATTGAGAATTATATAGATAAATAGTCATCTAAGTTTGTCATTTATAATCAGACTAATCAGGTTCTTTAGATATATAGAGATTATACTCAGTATAGATAGATAATCTTCAACCTCTTCAAAGAGCTGTAGAAAATGGCCTTTAATCTAACTCAGAGTTTCGTGATAGTGAGACACAATTGCTCCTGGCAACACCACTCCATTCCCGAGAGAATGTTGAGCACCAAAGACACTCCACCTGGAGCCTTTCTATTTGGCAGAACTGGCCTTTGGGCAAAGAATTGCCTATACCTCAACCACTGACACAGATACAGAGCGTGCATCAAAAGATAAAACAGGACTGTCATATCCTGCCAAGACAGGGTAAGATAGTTTTGAAAAGTTCCTTGCCTTTAATAATGGTATGTCAGTTATGTTAGGCCTTAGCCAAAATTGGTTGACTCAACATTGCAAACGAGACTTTGGGTGATTGCCCAGGTAGTCAGTTGTCTGTCAATTGTTGCACATTTTGGATATATCTCGTTTGTTGAGTAGTGTTTATTCCCTTCTCAGATCTTTGACTGAGTTGAAGATTATATAATTGTAGTTACTCTTTACATTATTTGGACTCCTTGAGATAGAATGTTTAGCAAAGCTTTTGTTCTCAATATTGTTTGTTATATTTATTATTTGTTGTTATTGTATGTAGTTGTATTTGGTTTAGTTCTGTCTTATTTAGACAAAAAGGGGAGATGTAGGGATAAGTCCCGCCCCTTAGGGGGCGTGTTCGCCTCGGGCTAATGTCTGCCTATAAATTTGGCGAGCGTGCTCCGAGCTTCCTCTTCTACTCTCCTGGTCTCCGCGGGAACGGTGGTTCTGTAAGTCTATTTCTACATTAAAACTATATATATCTTTACAAACTGTCTGCATTCGTTTACGCCGCTACAGCCAAGTCTGCTATCCCAGTTGCCTATGGAGAGATGGGAGCCAGGAGAAGAGGTAAGAAAGCCGCACCAGAGGCTGTCCTCTGACCTCCACACGTGTGCCACGGCAAGTGTCTGCACACACTGACTCTCAGACCAAGGGAACCAGAAGCTGAACAAGATGATGAACCAGGCTTAGGCACACCAAGTGGAAATCCAAATGCTCGATAAAATGCTTTCCTTCTCAAAAGGAGAAAGTGAATGGTAAAACTAAAATCCAACACAATTCTATTAAAAGCTGAAGGAAATTTAGACATACTGGCCAGAATGAGAACTGGTAATAATATGCCAGGCGGTGGTGGTGCACACCTTTAATCCCAGCACTTAGGAGGCAGAGGCAGGTGAATCTCTGAGTTTGAGGCTAGCCTGGTCTACAGAGTGAGTTCCAGAACAAGACTACAGATGGGAACCTTGTCTTTAACTCCCCCAGCACCCCCTTCCACCTGAAAAAAGGAAAAAAGCGAATGAAAGGAAACCAGTAATAACCACTACAGAGTAAGCTCTACTAACATCCAGTTAAGGACTTGAGCAAAGCTCAACAAGACAACTCCACGTTCAAGTATAATCCCTCAGAGAGCACATACCAGCAGACCATAATTCAAAGCCAAAGATTCCCAACAGCATTGTTTTAAAGCTGGTGTTGTTTTGGTTGTTACTGAAAATTTGTTCTATGAATAACAGAATAAGCAAAGGTTGTGTTTCTAAGACAACTCGAAAGGCGACTTGGGCAGTGAGGAACACCAGAGAGTGACAAAGGAACTCCAGGAACATCTTGTCCCAGGCCCAGCCCCAGTTTCAGATTCTCATTATATCATTAATCGTTACACTGTATTTCCATTTTATGATTGTTTGTTTTTCTTTTCTTTTTTTTTTTTTTTTTTGGATTTTTCGAGACAGGGTTTCTCCATAGCTTTTGGTTCCTGTCCTGGAACTAGCTCTTGTAGACCAGGCTGGCCTCGAACTAACAGAGATCTACCTGCCTCTGCCTCCCAAGGGCTGGGATTAAAGGCGCGTGCCGGCTTGTTTGTTTGTTTTTCGAGGCAGGGTTTCTCTGTAGCCTCGAACTTACACAGAGATCCACCTGCCTTTGTCTCCCTAGTGCTACCACCACAACCGAGCCATTTTATGATTTTTAAATCTATGTTGTATTTTACAATAAAAATAGAACTTAGTGATGCTTAACTTAACCTGAATAGTAGTAGGTATTGGTAACTTTCTACATGTGTGTTATCATCTTGGTACCAATAATACAGGTGTGTGAAAAATTCTAACATCAGGCTGGGCGGTGATTTAATCCCACCACTTGGGAGGCAGAGGCAGGTGGATTCTGTGAGTTCGAGGGCAGCCTGGTCTACAAGAGCTAGTTCCAGGGTAGGCTCCAAAGCTACAGAGAAGCCCTGTCTGCGGGGGCGGGGAGGGGGAGGGATGGGACCATCTCTGAGTCCATCACAGTATTATAACATCTCACATGTGTAATCTTTGATTTTCCTAGTGTTTAAGGGATGTAAGAATATGAAGACTACATGTGTTAGGACACAGGGTCGTATTAACTGTTTTGTCAAAACTGGAATCACAGCACACTCAAGCCGCCGCCACCACCACCACCTCTCATATGGCAGACACCCCTGAACCTATTCTTCGTGCTTCAATCTTCCACTGTGGTTCCTTAACTAAGCAGCAAAAGTGATCCTTTTTTAAAAAATATTTATGTGCATGAGTGTTTATCTTCTTGTATGTATTTTGCATCATGCGTGTGGACCTCTGGAACGGGTGTGTTCATCTCTGTCTAGTCCACAGTCCCCTGCAAGATCACCCGGTGATTAACTGCTGAGCCGGCTCTCCAGGCTCAAGAAAGCTCTTTTAAAGACCAAAACATGCTCAACTCCTCCGTTGTCTTGTTTCTTTGCTGCTGATGTTTGTTTTTTGAGGCAGGGTTTCTCTGTGTATCCCTGGCTGTCCTCTCTCTGTAGATCACGATGGCCTCAGAAATTTGCTTACCTCTGCTTCCAGAGTTCTGGGATTAAAGGCGTGCACACTACTGCCAGGTTTTTTTCTTTTTTGAGAAAAGGTCTCAGCTGGGCAGTGGTGGCATACACCTTTAATCCCACCACTGGGGAGACAGGTGGATCTCTGTGAGTTCGAGGCCACCCTGGTCTACAGATGCAGTTCCAGGACAGCTATAGCTACAGAAAGAAACCCTGTCTCAGAACAAACAAACAAACAAAGGTCTCATATATGCCTGCATGGCCTGGAACTCAAGAGACTCGCCTCTCTCTCGGCTTCCTGAGTGCTACACTAAAGGCACCACCACACCCAGCCTCCCTGGGAACTCTTCCAGGCACCCTAGGCTCTGTTTAGTATCCCTCCCCACTCACCATGCTTCAGTCACCCTGCCCCTTGTAATCCCTGAACATAAACATCAGTTCCCTACCTGCATCTTGTTCGGTCAAAGTCTTGCAATGTCTTCCTCCAAGTGTGGCGTCACAGGCTTGTGCCACTTTTGCTTATATTTCTACCCAGAAGAGTTTTCTTCCAAATGTCTCTGTCTCTTTCATACCATTACGGCCACTGCCTAGCCGTCCCCTCTACCACTGTGCTGACAATCATCCCCTGAAGAGCTTATGCCCCTCACACATCACTCTGTTCTCTTTAGTCTTTTGATCCATCCTAATTTTCCACATGCACTTAAGCCTGTGAGATTATTATATTTGTTATTCTACATATTCTGACTCTCCCACGCCTATAACTCCCCCCTACATGACAGACTCCTCAAGGTAAGGATCTGTCTCGACTACCAGGACAGTCCCAGATCACAGTGGCCACGTGATACAGCCGAGAGGTTTACAAATAAACTGATTGCAAGAAATTTGAACTTGAGAAGATCAATGGAAATACTTACATATTTTTTGCGCTTTGGCCTTTTCAAGAAAGTATCTCTTGAAACCTGGTCTGCTGTTCTTGCCACGTCTTCCAAGAATCGATAGTCTAATTTCAGAATGGAAAAATGAGTAAGTGACATGTGCCGGCGGCTGGGAAGCATTTACCTGCTGTGCACAGAAGGACTCACCACTCAGCAGATTCATCTCAGTAAACTGCTGCAGTGAGACATAGGCAGTTCTATCGCGGACGCCGTTACAAGTCAGCTCTGCTTTGTGCTTCTTTACGCAGCGCAAACTGCGGGAGCAAACAGGAAGCAGCTCTGTACCCGAAGTTGAGTGCAGAGAGGTGGGGATAAGGTAGGAAGTTATGTATCTACCTGCAGGAATAGCGCATGCAACGTGGACATCGGTACTTCGCTTCTTCCGTCCCACAAGTTCCACACCTGTAAAAGCGCACCTGTGACTTAATACTCAAACACTAACTCTACTTACAATCTCTAAATGCCGACCCATAGACATCAAGGCAGGCAACGCAAAGAAGCATGGGCCAGCAACTCTGATAAAATATTTGACAGCTGTCATTGAAAATTATAAAAATGTCTGCAAATGACATTTACGATAAAATGCAATTCGAGAAAACAATATATAATATGGGGAAAATCTCATTTTGGCTTTTCTGCTGCAATTACAGAATAAATGAATGGGTGATTATTTTTAAATCTGTAATTATGGAGATTTTGTGTGTGCCTAGATGTTACATTTGGATATTATAAAAGCATATACACCAGCAAAACAAGATAGAATGAGACAAGGCTAAATTTAACAGTAATGTATGCCTTTTCCAAAAGTTCACATCTACTTTAGAACGGACACCAGAATAAGCCAGGGATGGTATTACTCATCTTCTCAACCACCGCTCACCCCATAGATTCAGTTCAGACAGTCCGAGCTGTTTGAGACAGAATCTGATCACAGTTTTGGTTCTCTGTGCCACTGCACGAACACACTAAAGAAATTACAGCCAAGGAATAAGCATTCATAGGACACGTGCAAAACTTCAAGAGGAGGCTGTCTATTAACTCCGCCCACCCTTTCATTGTTGGCTTTTATTAGATACCCCCTAACTCCTCTTTTCTCTAGTGGGTGAAGCCCTGCACAAGAGCGTCACAGCTAATAAGACCTGGTTCCACAAAGGTCTCTGACCCCCAGAATTTTCTCCCTAAGTTGACCATTCCATGCTGGACACTGCCCCTTCACACAGTGACCCAGACTTCAGGGACCCACTTCGCGCCTGATTTAATTTACTCTGCTGTTAGAGTAGCTTCGTCCGCACAATGTTCTATTTCCCATCTGGGTTTTCTCCCTGCCCTACCTTGACATAGCCAACTTCCTCTTGCAGCCCACTCGGGGTTTCGTCTGGGGCTCTTCCTTCACCTGCGCGCCGTCCATCTCTTCTCTCTTGAGGCAATCCTCTTCTTTGAGGCGCACTCCCTCCAACACCTGCTCCTCCTTTACGTTCTGACCAACAAACAACTCCGGTTTTACGTTCAAGTCCTCCGTCACTTCTTCCCAGTCCGTTACCTCCTCCTTCACCTTCACTTTCTCTTCCTTTACTTCTGGCGCATCCACCTTCTCCTCTTTCACCACCAGGCTACCATCCGTCTCCTGCTTCACCTCTAGCGCGCCCACCTTCTCATCCTTCACCTCAGGCCCGCCCTCCACCTCCTGCTTCACCCAGCGGCTGACCGAGATGCCACCGTCTACATCTGACCAGTCCACCACTTCCTGCTTCACCACGGCTAGATCCATCTTTATCTCCTCCGCATCCTCTGTGGTCTCAACGCCTGCCAGTCCGATCCTCTCCTCTCCATCGCCAGCCTCGGGGCTCCCACCTAAGTCCCAGGCTCCCTCCCCGCCAGCCTCGGGTCTCGGCCGCGCCCCCTCCGCTACCCTCTGGGGACCTCCTCCCGGAGTCCCTTCCTTCTCCGCCGCCAACTCCATCAGCTCCAGAGCCTAGGCCGACACTGCCACTCCGTTCTTCAGGGTGGCGCTACCACGCCAACAAGCGGGATTACCACACGAATCACCGACAGCGCCACACGTGTGCAACCCAGAAGCCGCCAGCTTTGCACGCCCAGTAGATGCGGGATGAGCCGTAAAGCAACTCTTCCGCCCCACGACTCTTCACGACTTGTGGAATTTTTTACGGCGCTGTCGCTTTGCACCGCTTCAGGCCTTGAGAGACCGCTCCCAGGCTCCAAAATTGGTGTCCTGGGTACTGAAACGATAGTCTCGAAATAACCCGCTTTATGCCGGGCGGTGGTGGCGCACGCCTTTAATCCCAGCATTTGGGAGGCAGAGGCAGCCAGATCTCTGTGAGTTCGAGACCAGCCTGGTCTACAAGAGCTAAACCACAGAGAAACCCTGTCTCGGAAAACCAAAAAAAAAAAAAAAAAGGAAATAACCCGCTTTAGCCTGTATTAAGGATTAACTCCAATAATGAAGGACAGAGTCCCATGTTCCTCTAAAGTTTAGAACAGTGTTTCTCAACCTTGCTAATCCTGCGACCCTTTAATACAGTTCTTGTTGCAGTGAGCCCCCCCCCACCATAAGATTATTTTCATTGCTGCTGCAAAACTGTAATTTTTGCTATTGTTATTAATCGTAATGTAATCCGGGCGGTGGTGGCACACGCCTTTAATCCCAGCACTCGGGAGGCAGAGGCAGGTGGATCTCTGTGAGTTCGAGGCCAGCCTGGTCTACGAGAGCTAGTTCCAGGACAGGCACAGAGAAACCTTGTCTTGAAAAAACAGAAACAAAAAAACAAAACAAGACAAAACATCGTAAGGTAAATGTTTTTAAAGATAGAGGTTTGCCATAGGGGTCGCAACCCACAGGTTGAGAACCTCTGGTCTAAACTGTCATGATTCACCTTTACCAAGGTATTAGAAAATGCCTTTAATTTCAGCACACGGGAGGCAGAGGCAGGCGGATCTCTGTGTTTGAGGCCAGCCTGGTCTACAGAGTGAGTTCCTGGACAGCCAGGGCTACACAGAGAAACCCTGTCTCAAAAACCAACCAATCAAACAAACAACAAAAAAGAAAACTCCTTTAATCCTATTATTTAGGAGCTAGAGGCAGGAGTATCTCTGCGACTTAGAAAGGCCAGCCCTGTCTACATAGTAAGTTCTGGGTCAGCCAAGGCTATATAGTGAGGCCCTATTTCAAAAACAAAACAAATGGGGAGAAGAAAGACCAGGGAGAGAGAGGGGAGAGAAAGGGGAGAGATGTATGCTTATCTACTCCTGAAAGGATTACATAAAACCATGCCTGGGAATCACCTACTACTCCCAGCAACTGAAACTCTGGTTCTTAAACGCTAGCAATAGCCCCTCAAATCCATATGATGAAACCCTTAATCCCTAATACCACTCAATTTTAACTATATTTTGGAGATCAGTCCTTTGAAGGTATACTGGTTAGAATGAGGTCATTATAATGGGCTCTAATCCAATCTGACTGAAATATTATTTAATAAGGAATTTGCATACAAGTGGGATGAATGTACTTCTGAACCCTTGGTTTTGGACCTTTATAGCTTCTTGAATTTTGAATAAATAAGAACGGTCTTTGCTTCAGTCATCCAGTTTGTGCTATTGCTCTGGTAAACTGACACACTGGCCAACAACCATAGAGAACTGGGACCTGCTGCTGTGTGGCACTGTTTCTGGGGAAGAAGTAAACAAAGGTCTATTCATCCCAGGGAGGGACCAATAACAGACCAAAGTAAGGAGTCTACCCAGCGTCCAACTTAGTGAGCCTGTGAGTACTCTGGGACTACTCAGAAGCTTCATCCAACAAATAACATAGTTGAGCTCTAAATAATGGTGGAATAATACTGTGTGTATGGACCACATTTTATTATTTGTTAATCTACTGATGGACACCTAGGCTGATTCCATGTCTTGGTTGTTGTGAATAATGTTTCAATCAACATGAGTAGGCAGGCTTGTTCCTGCTGCCTTCCCTCCTTCTTTTTCCTTCCCCCTTTTATTTCTTTCTTGTTTTTTTTTTTTTGAGACAGGGTTTCTCCATGTTCTCCTGGAACTGGAACCTCCTGGTCTGTTGCTGCCTCTGGAGCACAGGGATTAAAGGCATGGGTCACCAAGATGGACTTTTTACATTTAACTATGTATTTATTTACTTACCTATTTGTTTTTTCAAGCAGGTTTTCTCTATGTAGCTCTACCTATAACTCTCTGTGTACACCAGGCTGACCTCAAACTCAGAAATCTGCCTGTGCTCCCACACCCAGCAGAAAGGGGCAGGTTTCTGTGTAGTGTGCTGCTTTAGGTGCCTTCAGGTGTGTGCTTTGGAAGGGGACGACTTCTGGAGAAGATGGTGGCTCTAATTTTAGTTTTCTAAAGAACCCCTATACTTATTTCCATAAGGGCACGCCATCTACACCCATACCAACAGTAGATAGGGTTCCTTTTCTCTCAATATCCTCACCAGCCCCTGTTTGATTTCATGATGACAGTCAGTCTAACTGGGGAAAGATGGACTCCTAATGTACTCCGATTTGAAATCTACTGGCTATGGATGTCAAACATTTTTTATATATTTTTTTGCCATTTAGATTTTCACTTGTTTATTATTGTATGTGTGTATGATGTATGTATGTGAACACATGTATGCTATAGCAAACATGTGGATGTCAGAGGACAACATTGGCACACATTGTTATATTATCCAGACTATATTCTGTAAGCCAGTCTAAAAAAATCCCCCACCTTGATGTGTATGTATGTATGTATGTATGTATGTATGTATGTATGTGTATCCTTTCATTTCTGTCAGTGTTCTTTTGAGAACCCTGAAAATATAGTCCTGGAGGGTGTATCAGTTACTCTTCCTGATTCTGTGAAAAATGCCTGACAGAAGCAGCTTCAGGAAGAAAGGGTTTATTTTGGTTCATACTTTGTCAGAGAAGACATGGCAGCTGGAGGCTGCTGGTTGCATTGCTTCCCCCTCCACAGGAAACAGACAGATGAGTGCTAGTGCTACTGTTCAAAAATTCCCAGGATGCTTAATGGTCTTCATAACTCAGGGGCAAATTGGTACCATTCATATTTGAGAACCATTTGGTAAAGTCATTATAACTATACTTTCCCAAGCTCTCTAAGGACTACTGAGCACATGAAATAGGATTATCTGAATTAACACAAGCTTGCAGCATAAAATACACAGTTTAATGAGAAAGTAATGTAAATGATCTCATTAATAATAGTCTTGCAAGTGTTACAGCTCTGAAGGGAAAGGTATCCAGGTAGTCGGAAGCCATGGAAGACCTACAGTTTAGAAGGGGAAGGTATTTTGGCGCTTAGAAGCCGAGGAATACCTGTAGCTCTGAAGGGAAAGGCATCCCAGCAGAAGTGTTTCAGTTCTGTTCTGGTGGGGGCAGTTCCCCTAGCAAAGTGTTACGGTCCTTGCTCTGGGAAAGATTTCCCTAAGGTCACTTTAGCAGTTCCACTCCAGCAGGGCAGAGTTTCCCCGGAGAGCCTGTCACAGCTCTGCTCTGTTCTGCTCCCGAGATATGTTACAACTCTGTTTAACTCCCCCAAAGCATAACCAGTCTGCTCCAGCAAGGGAGAGTTTCCCCAGCCAAAATGTTATGGCTCAGCTCTGGGTCTGCTCCACTCTGCTCTGATGAGAGCTGTTACAGCTCTGCTCTACTTCCCTCCGGTGAAAGAAAGTCGTTACAACAAACCTCACTCAAGAGATTTATTGGGAGGGAGAATCCAGGAGAGTGGCTACCCCTGCCAGTGTGGAAAAAAAACAGCCCCCAAATGAACAGGCATAGGGCATACATAGGATTTCTTAGGAGTGGAGCTTTCCAAGGTAGAGATTATCAGGATGAGAATCCGTAGGCTCTCAATTCCTGAGTTTAGGACAAGCTCAAAGATTGGTTGGATTTTATGCCCAGAGATTTGCTGGATTTCAATTCTTGAGTTGGTTAGAGGCGAGGTGTGTTTCATTGGCTCTGGTCTCAGATACAGGGTGTTCTTTTACTGGCTCCCTTTACCCTAAAGCTTTGTTGATTACTTGTTATAATGATATTTGGGGTATAATAAACGATATATATTGTTGAAATTAATTTTATCTCTTTTTTGCTTACTCAAATGAAGCTATTAGGGAGTTTTAAATTATATATGTATTATATTGCAATTGTAAAGTGCTACCTGGATATTTGTTACTAAAACTCAAATTTTATTACATATAGTTAACATAAAGTGAATATTTAAGAATTATCTAAGATATAATTAATTTATTAATTTGTTAACCTAGTAAGTAAATATTTAGCTTTTTTTCTAACCCATTCTCCAAACAATAGCTTGGTCTTATAGATCAAAGTTTGATAATTTCAGGGACCTCTTTGAAAACCTCAAGTGTCTAATATTTGCTCTGAAGATAGTGAACTAGGTCCATATTACAGCTCTACAAAGGTCATCATATCATGGCTTCTGTGTTGTTGCTTACTATACTTACTGAAGAATTGCTTCCAGGAACGTATTGGTCACTTTTCTGTTGCTGTGCTAAAACACCATGACTAAGGCATCTTTGAGGAGAAAGGTTCATTTGGGCTATGTATGGTTTAAGAGGGTAAGAGTCTGTCATGGCGGGGAACATGGCAACAAGCAGCAGGCATGACAGCAGGAGCAGAAAGCTGAGCTCTCACCTCTTAAGCTACGAGTTTGAAGCAGAAATACCACACTGAATGGCCTAAGGCTTTGAAAGACACACACACACACATACACACATACACACCTCGCTGCTCGCTGAATCCAGTTAGGGTTGCCCATGTGCATGAGGGTATATGACTGACCACTGGAACATGGTCAACTTACCAGCGGACTCATCCTTGTAGAAAGCCGAGGGTCGGTCCTGTGAGCCCTCACCCCATTTTTGTGGACTGTTGGCAGGTCATGACATGACACCAAGGAGTTTTACTAGCTACAATAACATGTATAGCCTGAGCTATACAGTGAGACCTTGTCTCTAAAGAAAACAAAACAAGAACAACCACCACAGAACCACTCCTTTTGATTATTCACTGCTACTTAGATGTTATGTAGCAAACTATAAACACTAAAAGTATTTTAGCTGTGAATTTTATTATAACTGATTATTCTCGTGTATGTGTACGCGTGAGTGCAAAGGTCAGAGGCTAACATTGTGTGTCTTCCTCTATGGTTCCCCTCCTTGTTTTTGAGACTGGGTCTCTAACTGAAACCTAAGCACATGGATGAGCTAGACTGGCTGGCCAGCAAGCCCCAGGGACACTCCTATCGCTGCCTCCCAGGTGCTGGAGTCACAGGTGCACGCCACCATGCCTGACATTTTATTTGTGTGCTGGGGATCCAAATTCAGGTCCTTGCGCCTGCATAGCAAACATCTTGAGTGAGACATCGCCGCGGCTCCTAACTGCGAATTTAAAAAAGTAATATTTTGACTTCTTAATACTAACTGGCTTAACTTCTATAAATTAAAAATATTCAAGTGAAGAACTTGAATATAACATAGTCAAGTTCAAGTCAAGGTTTTCAGTTCTTACTCGCTGAGGACGAACATCATCTCTGTATCAAAGTGTCCATTTTATGAGACCGACTTTCCAGTGTTTGCTTCAGGAAGTGAGACATTTTCTTGCCTTTGAACAGTAACTTTTTCCTGAGCTAGATACTTAATAAAATAAAATTATTTCTTAATGTGTGGTTGCTAACTTTTTTTTTGTGGTTATGGGTAGTTCTAAAAATCCCACTGCTTGGTACAGCCAAGATGATCGCTCAGATTCCCCATCTGTCGCTTCTCTATAGAGGGGCTGTTTTTCTAACTTGGCTCTGAATTTGTCCAGGCTCTGAATCCAAAACACACACATTGCCTAATATGTGCCCAAGCCAAGGTGAAAACAACTTCCTCACACCTACCTTCCACAGGCGATCATCACCCAAGTCATGAGCAAAAGGGATGCACTAACAGGGCTGAGCACTATACATCGAAGGCCCAGTCCACACCTTTGCAATTATAGACATTGTCTGACTGCAAGGGATAAATTAACACACAAGGTGAAGATTCACAAAACACCTCCTGCTACCTCCACGATCCAACTGCTCGAGTTTTTCCGGTGCCACTACCAGCCTTTCCTTTATTATAAGGTCGTCAAGCAAGCAAACAAAACCTATCTGTTTTGTGTAGAAAGAACCCCATTTATGTTTCATTTGAGATTAAGCAGGAGTTGTGAAGACCACTATTGCTTCATGTAGAATATTCTCCATGGAAAATATTGGCTTGGTGACAGTGCAGGCCACATAGAAAGAGTATCTGAGGGCTGGTGACATGGCTCACAGGGCAGTGGGTAGAAGTTCTTACCAAGCAAGCCTAATTGCCTGAATCAATGCCTGACTTCTGACAGTTGTTCTGAGTACAGAAGCACCACAACATGTGTGTGCCTGGTGTGACACACATGTCATACAGCTATAGAAACAGTACAAAGACACGAAAAAGGAAAACAAGTTTGAAAAAATAATTTTAGTACCTTGCTATACTTTTCAGGCTGTAGTTTAATATGATTAAACTATTCTGCCAGTGGGAAGATATGTTTATGGTATGTTTGTAAATACACAGATTTTACTTGTGACCAACGGTTATGGGTTTATGTGTGTAAGTATTTTGACTTGGCTATTCATGATGTTTCTATGTAAGTACAAATACTTAAACACAAGGAATTGTGGTAAAAAATGTTATACCGGGATGATGTGTTCAGTCTTTTACATCCAAGCTCACCAAACCCCAGGTGGGAGTACTTCAAAACAGTGCCATGGATTAATTCCCTAAAACCAACTAAAGACCAAAAGAAATACTGAGAGAAAAGTAGTTCATCGCAGCAGAGAGTAGCAGCGAGGAAAATGGCTGCCTTCTCATCACTGAATTGGGGACCAAAAAACACAAAGTCTGAAAAAGCAATACCAGCAACCCTTCAAGTGGGACTGGAGATGTGGCCCAGCAGTTAAGACGACTTGATGCTCTTCCACAGGGCCATAGTTTTTCTCAGCATCCACAGTCAACTTACAAGTGCCTATAACTCTAGCTTCTGCAAATATAATACCCTCCTCTGGCCTCCATTGTCACCTGCATAGAGATGGATTATATTCACATGGAGGCAAACACCTACAGAAATAAAAGAAAATAAGTATTAAAGAAAAAAACTTGTAACCAGTGGCGTGTGGTTTAATCCTAGCATGTGGGAGGCAGAGGCAGGTAGAGATCTGTGAATTTGAGGCCAACTTGGTCTACAAAGAGAGTTCAGGACAGCAAGGACTGTAACACAGAGAACCCCGTCTTAAAAAAAAAGACCAAACCAAACAAAAAGAGAAAACCCTGCAATTAAAATTTTAATATCTAGAGAAAATACATTTTACACATGAAATTGCAATGAGTAGATAGATGTTCTTTCTTATAGGATTTATGAAGTACACATGTAACACACATATCATATATGACAGCAATAAACAGGAAACCCTCTGTGTGTGCTGTTAAAGTATGCTAAGTAGAAGTGTCTGATTGATGAACATGAGGTTCAACTTACTATTTTCCTTAGAGATAGTTAATACTCACCAAAAGTTGACTGTGGCTAATTTAGAGCTCGATTCTGTCATCCCTACTAGAAAATAGAACTAAGGACAGGATTTTTTTTTTTAAATACAGATAAAGAAAAGCCTGCTTCTAATTATGATGGAATTGCTTATATGAGACCAAACCCACTGCTAAGAATAACCATAAAATCTGTACAGACATAAAAAAAAGAGACGTTTGGCAGGTTCGGTGACCCTCTCGAGTAGCCAGTGTGAAGGGTGAGAGAAGGGAATAGCTGACGCAAGCTGCACTTCCTTCATCACTTTTTCCCCTGAGGAAACCGCTGAACGGAAAGCATCCTGGAACTTCTGGCAGCCGTGTGGAGAGAGGAGCAAGCCAAGAGGATGCAACCTGGAGTTCAAGGCCGATGGAAGGTCACAGAGTCCTGGTCACCACCCTTGGCTTTCCATTGAGATGTGAAGGGAATTGAAAGCTACAAAGACAGGAAAACTGGAGAAACAATCCACTCTGACAAGGCCTAACGTCAACATTATCCCTGTCATTGATTATGGCCAACTGTAAAAGTGACTTGACTTCTTCTATGAGGGAGTAATTGATTTTCGATCACAGAGTCTGCCAAGTTTGACACGTAGTGCCTGATAATTATCAAACAAGTGCTAATCCTGCCAGAAGACAAGAGCAAATGACTGACAATCAAAAGGAAATGAAACAACACAGATAGATCAAAGTCTGGGCTATCCAGATATGGACTTTCAAACAGTGATGAGCAGCCTCAGTGATAAAAATGGATAATTTCCCCTAGGACTAAAAAACAATATAATTAGAATTAAAAAGTTGAGCTGGAGAATTGGCTCTGTGTTTAAGAGCACTGGCTGTTCTTCAAGAAGAACCAGGTTCAATTCCCATCACCCACATGGTGGCTCACAATTATCTATAAAAGAAAAACAAGAAAGAAAGGAAACGGGAAACAAGTTAGAGGTGAGACACACGTAAAATGATACAAAGATCAAAGGCACAAATTGGGTTATAACAGTGCATTAAATTACTAATTCAGAGCCTGAGATCATCAGATTGTAGTACAAATAAACATTCAGCTATTTACCGACCATAGATCTATCTAAATGAAAGGATGCAGGCAACTTAAGATATAAAAGGATAGATGTCTATTCACTCACCCATATTTTATCCCTGGTAAGGACAGCGGAGCTAAAACAGGCACGCTCTGGTAATCAGCGTAACAGAAAGGCACATGAAGGCGTAAGTCATAAACAATGCCACACAAGTTTGGAATTATGATTAATAGGGTGGTATTTATTTAAAGGGGAAAAACTTACAGATCACCGTCAGCCATCTGCGCAACCAGGAAGGAAGTCTAGTCGCCTGCGGAGCAGGAAGTGAAGAGAGAGAGGAGAGGGAAGTGGCCGCTTTTTTAAAGGGAGAGAGACCACGCCCCAATGGGCTGGTATCTCAGCGGCGATAGGCTGGAGGAGTGGGAGGACCTCCCGTAACACCTCCCCCTTTTGTTTAAATAAGAGAGTTCTAAACTTACTATGAAATTATATACAATAAGTACAAATATCCTATTCTAACTAGCTTAGGTCTTGTATAATAAATAACTTGGCCAAGTCATGAGAGAAAGTAACTACATTTATATAGTCTTCAACCCCATCGAAGATCTGAGAAGGGAAATAATGTTACCTGGGTAATTAGGAAGTTCAGTAAAACAACTTCCAAAACATGCAACAAATCACAGAGACAACTAGCTACCTAGGCAATCACCCAAAGTCACATTAGCAGCGTTGAAGCAACCAACTTTGGCTAAGGCCTAACATAACTGTCATACCATTTTCAAAGGCAAGCAACTTTTCAAAACTATCTTACCCTGTCTTGGCAGGATATGACAGTCCTGTTTTATCCATTGATGCATGCTCTGTATCTTTGTCAGTGGTTGAGGTACGGGCATTTATTTGCCCCAAGGCCAGTTCTGCCAAAAAGAAAGGCTCCAGGTGGAGTGTCTTTGGTGCTCAACATTCTCTCGGGAATAGAGTGGTGTTGCCAGGAGCAATTGTGTCTCACTACCACAAAACTCTGAGTTAGATTAAAGGCCATTTTCTACAGCTCTTTGAAGAAGTTGAAGATTATCTATCTATACTGAGTATAATCTCTATATATCTCAAGAACCTGATTAGTCTAATTATAAATGACAAACTTAGATGACTATTAGTCTATATAATTCTCAATATCTATCTAACTTAAAGACTAAGACAATAAACGACTGTGAAACAAATGAGGAAAATGACCTCCAAATATAAACAATGTACAAATATACATTGCAGTAGGTAAATATATATCAATACACAAACATTATATAAGTATCTTAATCAGAGGTAGAAATGTACACTGCAATATGGTAAATATATACAATATATATATCAATACAATATATGTCAATACATAAAAATGTTTTAAACAGAAGTAGAAACATTCATGCATACAATAGTCAATATAATTTAACTTTGTATCAATATACAAATATACCAATATATTTAGACAAATATACCAATATATTTGTCTAAAAACAGTAACTCACAATTACAAATCTATTATCCCATCATCCCTCTTTTTTTTTTCAAAATGATCCCTGAGCTTATAAAATTCCTCCCCCAACCCTCAATCGTATACTAATTATAATCAACCCCTAAATGATGTCCCTAAACCCAAGGGCAAACTTTACTGGGAGAGGGGACGTCGTCCTCTAGAATTATTTCCAGCTGTCATGGGGGCGACGTTCTTTCTGGGGGATCCTGTGAAAGTAAAATGATGGTTAAATTTCAAGATCAATGTCTTTTAAAATTGCCAATAGTCTCTGAGTATTTTGTGCAGGTCTGACCAAAATGTTGTATAAGATGTGTACCATTTCAGCTAACCAAGTTGGAACTGTCTTGTGCAGCTGGTACCCAAAGCAGGTCTTGTAGTAGCGCTATCAGTATCATGACGTCATATCAACCAGGTGGAGTTGTTGTTATGGGGCCCCATCTTCTTCCTGGAAACTTCAAATGTCACTTCAGGAAAAACTCATTGTTCATTATGAAAAACTTAAACATTAATCATATAGACATATATATATATATATATATATATATTCAATGAAAGACATGATAGATATATTCAATGAAAAGTATGATAGATATGAAGAAAAGCAAAGATGTTTTCTAAACTCATATTTCTTTCTGTCCCACATCATGGCTCTTGACATGAGACAGAAACTCCAGAAACTCTGGGTTTTTCTCTTACTAACAGGCTTGGAATTGGAGAGGGACTGAGCCAGAGTCCAACTTCAAAACCAGCTTTATAAATTTAGAAATATGGTTTAATATTACTTACACAACCCATTCAGTTTTCTTGATATTTCCTATCGGGCAGGTATTTTTCCATCTGTCAGTATCCAAACATCCAGGGTCCCTTGAATTTCTGAAAGATGAGTGTTTTCCTGTGGAGATAAGAACAGAACCCTGCCCCCATTCTATATGTTTTTCTTACCACCTGTATGAATATCATCATTGTGGATGAGTTGTCATTTCTCCTTTCCAAGAGGTTTCTCCTCTTCAAATCGAAACTTTATTAATTTTGATGGTATCCACAATTTTTCTTCTCCTGTGGAAACAAGAGCAAAACCCCTTCCCCAACGTAGCACATCTCCTGGCTTCCACTGAGAGGTCAGCACATCTTTGAAATAAATCGGTTGATTTAGTTCAGCAGACTTTTCCATTATCCAATGTCTTTCTGCTGCTGTCGTTCCTTTCTCATTAGCGTTAAGAAAATTCAAGGTTAATAAAGCATTATGTAATCTATTTCTGGGGGTATTTTCGGTCCCTTTCTGTTTGTTCAGCATATCCTTTATAGTATGATTTGATCTTTCTATAACTGCCTGACCTGTAGGATTATTTGGTATACCTGTAATGTGTTTTATATTATAATAATCAAAAAAGCGTTTCATTTTCTTAGATACATATGCTGGACCATTATCTGTCTTTATTTGCGCAGGATATGCCCATGATGGCCATAACTTCCAATAAATTTGTGATTACTGAATCAGCCTTTTCTGAGCTCAGGGCAGTAGCCCATTGAAAACCTGAATACGTGTCTATGGTGTGGTGTACATATTTTAATTTACCAAATTCCATAAAGTGGAACACATCCATCTGCCAGATTTCATTTCTCTTAGTACCCTTTGGGTTACTCCCTGCAGGCAACGGTGTTTGATTATAGAAAGAACAAGTAGGACATCTCTTTATAATATCCTTAGCTTGTTGCCAAGTAATGGAAAATTCTTTCTTTAGGCCTTTACTATTGACATGATGCTTCTTATGAAATTCCGAGGCCTGCAACACACTTCCAATCAATAATTGATCAATCTCAGCGTTGCCTTGGGCTAGAGGACCAGGCAGACCTGTATGGGAACGGATGTGTGTTATGTACATCGGACAAAGCCTGTTCCTGATTATGTCTTGTACCTGGATAAACAATGAAGTCAACTCTGTGTCATCTGGTATGAATTCAGCAGTTTCAATATGCAAGATAACTCTTTCTGCATATTGTGAATCTGTAACTATATTAAGAGGTTCTTTAAAATCCCTTAGCACCATAAGAATGGCATATAATTCTGCCTTCTGGACAGAATTATAAGGGCTTTGTTCCACCTTACTCAATTCATCTGACTTGTAACCTGCTTTCCCTGATTTATTTGCATCAGTATAGAACGTACGGCCTCCAGTTATTGGAGCATCACGTACAATTCTAGGAAGAATCCAAGAAGTTCTTTTTATAAGGTTAAGTCTACCACTTTTGGGATAGTTGCTATTAATTTCTCCCAAAAAATTAGCACAAGCTCTTTGCCACGGTTCATTGTCTTCCCATAACTTTTTTATTTCTTCAGTAGTAAAAGGCACTATAATTTCTGCTGGGTCTATACCTGCTAGTTGACGAAGTCTCAGCTTACCTTTTATAATTAATTCAGAGACTTTTTCCACATAAGTTTTTAATTTTTTACTTGGTTTATTAGGTATAAATATCCACTCTAAAATAATATCTTCCCTCTGCATTAGAATCCCTGTAGGGGAAATTCTGGAAGGCAATATGACTAGGATGCAGCTAAGATTTGGGTTCACCCTATCCACATGTGCCTCCTGTAATTTTTCCTCAATCATTGTCAGTTCCTTTTCTGCTTCAGCTGTCAGTTTTCTTGGACTATTCAAATCTTTATCACCATCTAAGGTTTTGTTTAAATGAACTATTAGATCAGGTGTTATCCCAACAGCTGGTCGTAGACTGGAAATATCTCCTAACAATCTTTGGAAGTCATTAAGAGTCTTTAACCGGTCTCTCCTAATTTGTGCCTTTTGCGTTTTAATTTTCTCTAACCCTATTCTGTAACCTAGGTAATTAATAGAATTTCCTCTTTGAATCGTTTCAGGAGCAATTTGTAATCCCCACCTAGGCAAGACTTTCTTTACTTCTTCAAACATCCTTTCTAAAGTATCTTTATTTGAATCAGATAACAAGATGTCATCCATGTAATAGTAAATTATAGACTTGGGGAATTGTTTACGAATTATTTCCAATGGCTTACTTACAAAATATTGGCACAGTGTAGGACTATGGAGCATACCCTGTGGGAGGACAGTCCATTGATATCTCCTATTAGGCTGAGAATTATTATAAGTAGGCACTGCGAAGGCAAATTTTTCTCTATCCTTTTCTTGTAACGGTATAGTGAAAAAACAATCTTTCAAATCAATAACTATAAGAGGCCATCCTTTTGGTAACAGAGAAGGCAAAGGAATTCCAGATTGTAGTGGGCCCATAGGTTGAATTACTTTGTTGACAGCTCTTAGATCTGTCATCATTCTCCATTTACCAGATTTCTTTTTTACAACAAACACAGGAGAATTCCAAGGGCTGGTTGATTCTTCAATATGGTGAGCATCTAGTTGCTCCTGCACCAGCTGTTCCAATGCCTGTAGTTTATCTTCAGCTAGAGGCCACTGTTTGATCCATATTGGCTTCTCAGTTAGCCATTTTAAAGTTAGGGCTGTTGCTACTTCTAAAGGTTTGGTATTTGCTGTATGTTCTTGTACAGCCTGAATGGCTGGTGACCTTTTTCCATAATACCTCATCATATCCTTCCCAGAATTATGAGTTTCTGGAACTACAGGAATGTTAATCTGGGTATTCCATTGCTGTAGCAGGTCACGGCCCCATAAATTTATGGCAATATTGGCTATATATGGCCTTAGTCTTCCTATCTGCCCTTTGGGCCCTATGCATTCAACCCATCTTGTGCTTTGTTTTACATGAGATAGGGTTCCAATTCCCAGGAACTGAACATCTACCTCTTGAAGAGGCCAATTTGGATGCCAAGATTCTGGGGTAATGATACTTACATCCGCACCTGTGTCTAATAAGCCTTCAATAAAAGTGCCATTTATACAGACTCTTAGCTTTGGTCTTTGATCATTAATAGAAGTCTGCCAAAATATACGTTTACTCTGTCCTACTGGGTTTTTTGACTCATCCTCCACACGTATTTCATCATTTAGACCAGTAATACTTTTTACAGCAGAAATTGGAGCTTTTAATTTTCTTGGTGAGGCACATTCTCCACTGTGACTGGGAATGACTGGGCCACTGTTGGCTTGGGGGCCTGTGAGAGGCCCCTCAAGGAGTTTCCCGATGGTATCGGGTTGCCTTGTTTGTCTGTTGTTGACCTGCATTCGTTGGACCAATGTCGGCCTTTACCGCATCTCCTACATATACCTGAAGGCCTAGGTCTCCTATTTTTGTCATTCCCAGAGGAGATATTATTTCTAGAAATTCTGTGCCTGCAATCCCTTTTCAGATGTCCTAATTTACCACAATTAAAACACCTGGCAGTTTGATGTCTCCTCATTGCTGTGGAAATCGCTTCTCCTACCCAAGATTCATCGTTATAGCTAAACGTCTCAACATTCATCGTATGCTGAATCCATTCATCCATAGGTGCTGATCTAGACTTTAAAGGTCCAATTATCTTTTTGCATTCTATGTTTGCATTCTCAAAAGCTAGAGATTCAAGAAGTATTCGTCTAGCTTCTGTGTCTGTTACCCCTATGTCCAGAGCCTTAATTAATCTTTGCAAAAAGTCAATAAAGGGTTTTCTCTGTCCCTGCCTAATTCTGGTATATGATTCAACCCTTTTTGCTAGATCTTGTATCCTATTCCAAGCATTTAAAGCTGCTTGGTGACATAGACACAGTACTTCATCATCATAAAGAGCTTGGACCTGTGGATCAGCATATTCTTCTGCACCAAGAATTTGATCTTGGGAAACCTCGACACCTTTTGCTCTTCCTTGCTGTTCCATATGTTTGGATTCTTCTCTGAAATAAATTCCAAATATCAAGGAAGGTCCATTATCTAAAACTGCAGACACTAACTGATGGAAATCATGGGGGGTAGCTCTAGCATTAGAAGCCCAAGTCCTTATCATTTCCTTTACATATGCAGAGTGCAAGCCAAAATTAACAATAGCTTGCTTAATTTCTTTTAGATCATTCATTGCTATTGGCGTCCATCTAGCTTCTCTGACTCCCTTTGAGCCTTTAGAAGTTGACGCTTTGTCAGAATTAAGTATAGGGTAAGCCGCTAAAACCTTGGGTAAGCCAGTTCTAATAGCTGGTGTTGGCATTGTATCCTGTCCTTGTGTCTTATTACTCTGTTCACCAGCTCCAATAATTTCTTCAATCATTTCAAGTCTTTTTATTATTGTCTTTATTATTGTCTCTTTTGAATCCTGAATCTCCTGACCTGCATGAGTTTCTAGTAAAGATTGTATGGTTCTTAGGAGTGCCATGATCTTCCTAAATGATAGAATATGCAAAAGAATACTGAAACCTAGTAACCAGTAAATTAAGTTATCCCCATAGTCATATAAACCTTGCATGATATAACCCATTTTATTGGTAACCAGAATAGTAAAATTCGCGTTGGAAACGAAAACTGCCATATTACCTATTATCCAGCAGGTGGCGCTGTTGCCAAGTCTCGACGAAAACAGGGTCCTGTTTCAGAGTCCGCCTAGTATTTGTTAAAAACTGGAAAATGTAAGTTGCTCAACAAAGTAAATGTAATTAAATCAATTCCAGAGATGGAACCAGAAACCAGAATCCAGGGGTAGAGAAGAGCAACCTGGAAGCCGCTTATGCCTCCACGTGACAGAGTCACCCTGAGGGGTTGCAGCTTTCAGCAACCGCGTGCTCTGGTTTGTGCCACTTAAGAGCTGTGCTTGCAAGGGAGATTTAAAAACGACTCAGAAAAGAGCAAACCACGAGGGCAGAGACTGCACGGGCCTGTGGAGTTTAAATCCACGTGGGGGAGGCCAAGGCCGCCGCTGCAAGGCACAGGCAGCGGCTGAGGAAGGGAAGGCTCCAGCCAAGTCGAACTCGCGGCCGGCAGCCAAGCGGGGAAAGGAGAGGTTCTAAAACCAAACGTTGGGTGCCAATTGAAGGCGTAAGTCATAAACAATGCCACACCAGTTTAGAATTATGATTAATAGGGTGGTATTTATTTAAAGGGGAAAAACTTACAGATCACCGTCAGCCCTCTGCACAACCAGGAAGGAAGTCTAGTCGCCTGCGGAGCAGGAAGTGAAGAGAGAGAGGAGAGGGAAGTGGCCGCTTTTTTAAAGGGAGAGAGACCATGCCCCAATGGGCTGGTATCTCAGCGGCGATAGGCTGGAGGAGTGGGAGGACCTCCCGTACCAGGCACAGACAGTGTTGGGACTGGCTTGGCATAGCCATCATGTGGCCCTCAGTCTTTATGTGCAGTAATATCAATTAGTAGCTTGACATCAACCATGACAGGAATATTTGTGCCCTGGGAAGAGCAAATGCTGGCTATTTGGATTTGGCCCTTTCTTCCCCTTGCTAGATGTTTAATTTGACTAATTATACATATAATGCAAACATTAAAGTCATAAAAGGAGGAAAGATAAATGTACAAGCAGAGTCAGACACTTCAGTGCCCCATCCCCCATAACCGGTAGGACAAGCGGACGGCAGCACTTCAATATGGGGACGAAAACAAAATGACTTTTCCAAATACCTAACACAAGGAGTGTACGTGTTGGTACTGAATGAGGTTTCTCTCTTCCACTATCATTTGTATGGTTTTATATCACAGTGAAAATCTGTGCTACCTTACAAAGACCAAGGCAATGTAGATGGGCCAGCAGGTAAGTGCACTTTCTGCCCTTGGAGAGGACCCAGGTTCAGTTCCCAGCACTCAGACACAGGTGGCTCACAACCATTTTTAACTCCGATTCCAGGGAAGCCATGTCTCTTCAGATCTCCCTGGGCTCCCGCACATACGTGGTGTCCAGACATACACACAGACACACACATATGCTCATAAAACAAATAAATATCAAAAAGTTAAAAGAATAAAAATGTGGGGCTGGAGAGATGGCTCAGAGGTTAAGAGCACTGGCTGTTCTTCCAGAGGACCTGGGTTCAATTCCCAGCAACCACAACGTGGCTCACAACCATCTATAATGAGATCTGATGTCCTCTCTGGCATGCAGAAAGAATACTATACATAATAAATAAATATTAAAAAATGAATAAAAATTGGGAGGAAATCCAGAAACTTTTCTTAAGTATTAATAGACATAGGCACATCTCATTTTAAAAGAATTGGCTGGGCGGTGGTGGCGCACGCCTTTAATCCCAGCACTTGGGAGGCAGAGGCAGCCAGATCTCTGTGAGTTCGAGACCAGCCTGGTCTACAAGAGCTAGTTCCAGGACAGGCTCCAAAACCACAGAGAAACCCTGTCTCGAAAAATCAAAAAAAAAATTACATTTATAAAACAAATTTTATAGGTAGTTTGACTTCATGTTCAGTAACATCAGATTCCTACCTGAAATCTGCCAGGATAGAAGTATTTTTACCATGCAAATGAGTAAGTACTGCCAAGTGGGGATGGTTTCTTTCTTCCCCTTGCATAGATTTTCATCAAGGGAATCAACAAACTTTCTTCACTGATAACTACAGATCGACTAAGTCTTTAATGATGACAAAGGCACTCACAGCAGGGACATCAAACATTACTTTGTATGAAGCTCTATTCAGTTTCCTATGCCAAGTTATTGAATCCGTTCAAAAAACCAAATGAGAGAAATACCTTTATTATCTTCATTTATCAGTGAGGAAAAGGAAACAGTGAACACACAGCATGCTAAAACCACACAGCTGACCATCACAGGGCTGTTAGCTGCCATTTCACACATGTTGACGGTACTTAAGGTAACTCAGCAACACACTTAAAACATAATGACACACCTGTATTCTTAGCATTTGGAAAGTAAATGCAGGAGGATTGGGAGTTCAAGACCAGCCTTGGCTACATAATGAGTTTGAGGTCAGCCTGGATTATAATGAGACCCTGCTTGAAAAAAATTCTCAATAGAAAACAAAACCAAATAAATCAAACGAGCCAAATGAACCACAATGTATATTATTTCTGCATGCGTGCCCTTGCACCATTTTCCTGCCCTTCCCTTTTCTCCCCTTCCCTCTCCTCCTTCCTTCCTCCGTCCCTTTCTTCCTCTCTTTCTCCCTTTCTTTCTTGATCATTCTCTGTGTGTCTTTATGTATTTCTTAAATGCTACCTAGGAGTGTTATTTATCATTTGGGTTTCTGAAAAAAGTAGTTATGTTCACAACAGGCATAGCCTGCAAACTCAAACTCAGTTACAGGATATGATTCTTAATAGAATCAACCTCTGAAAGCCTTTTTATTTCCCTCAGACATCAAGTCAGACATCTTTGCTATGGTCCCTCTTAAAATCACATATAAAATAACATAACAAAATACTATTTAAATCATTTTAAGCACACAGTTCAGTGGTATTGGCATGTTTAAATTGCTGTGCAACCAGCCCTAGTCTGTCTCCTGAATTCTGTCATCATCTTAAGGAGAAATTCTTTATGTATTGAAGATATTTTCCACCTGATTCCTGGTCTGCTGATCTGTATTATGATTTCTGTGTGTACGATGAGTTGGTCTGCTCTTGATCCCTCATCTAAAGGGAATCCTATTATATTTGTCCTTTTCTATCTGGCTTAACCCATGTTGTATCATATATCAGCATTTCATGTATTTTAAGGCTGCAGAACGTTCTATTACATGAAAACATTCTATGGGTTGCTTCTTTGCTCTTTTGATAGTGTCATATATATATATATATATATTTTAAATGAAGTTCAGCTTATCTAGGATTTTGTCCTTGGTGTGATTTTGGTGTTGTTCCCAGAAATCATCAAATCAGATATTGTCAAGGGTTTCTCCACTTCCTCTGAGAGCTTAGTTTAGCTCTCATCCCAGGTGAGCTGTTTTGTACTACCAAGGAAGGAAATTGTCTGTCTTCTCTTTTTGACAGGTGGACACTCAGTTTCCCCTCTTTGATGAGAACATTGTCCTTCATTCTGTGAATGGTGCTGTTATTTTTGGTGGAAATCATTCACCATTCTTAGGCCATGTTGTTTCTGTACCATGTTCTAATTGTGTAAAAATGTGCAAAATGCCCTATACTCCTTCAGTAATAATATAGCATATTGTCTAATAATTTATAAATATAGCATGGGATGGCAGAAGAGTTATTTTTTAATTGATATTTATTAAGCTCTACATTTTTCTCTGCTCCCTTCCCTGCCTCTCCCCTCCCCACTTCAATTCTCCCCCAAGGTCCCCATGCTCCCAATTTACTCAGGAGATCTTGTCTTTTTCTACTTCCCATTTAGATTAGATCTATGTAAGTCTGTTTTAGTGTCTGCATTGTTGTCTGAGTTCTCTGGGATTGTGGTTTGTAGGCTGGTTTTCTTTGCTTTATGCTTAAAAACCACCTATGAATGATTATATGTCTTTTTGGGTCTGGGTTATCTCACTTAAAATAATGTTTTCTAGCTCCATCCATTTTCCTGCAAAATTCAAGCTGTTGTTATTTTTTCTGCTGTGTAGTACTCCATTGTGTAAGTATACCACATTTTTCTTATCCATTCTTCGATTGAGGGGCATTTAGGTTGTTTCCAGGTTCTGGCTATGACAAACAAAGCTGCTATGAACATAGTTGAGCACATGTCCTTGTGGCACGATTGAGCATCCTTTGGATATATACCCCAAAGTGACTGGGTCTTGAGGAAGGTTGTTTCCTAATTTTCTGAGAAATCGCCACACTGACATCCAAAGGGGCTGTACCAGCTTGCATTCCCACCAGCAATGCAAAAGTGTTCCTTTTCCCCCACAACCTCTTCAGCATAAGTTGTCATCATTGTTTTTGATCTTGGCCATTCTTACAGGCGTAAGATGGAATCTCAGAGTTGTTTTGATTTGCATTTCAGGCAGAGGAGTTGTTATATGTAATAAATGATTATGATAATGAAGATGACAAAACACTCAAAATGATTGAAAGCACCTCTTTATTATAGGTAGGTAAATGTGGTTTGCTGAGGTTAACTGTATGCTTGTGATAGCTGAACAACAGGCTCGTCCATACAGCAAGAGTTATAATCTTTTTCTTTTAATATTGAGCTAGCATTTCTCTGACAACAAGGACAGATCGACTGGGCAGAGCTTAGTTTTAGTAGAAAAAGACCCCTCTCAATGCATGGTGCTGCATTAAAGACTACAAAATTCCTAGAAGCACTAACATTATGTTTAAGAACAGTGAAAGAAAAATCAGTAAGTGCTACAAAGCAAGTATTTTCTACAAAGCATAAATATAATTTTATAATTTAAAACAGCAGCAATTTTCAAAAGGTTGGCTGAACTAAAACTTTACACAATATTTACATATATACAAAATATCATTCCAGATGATCTTGGAGTTTTAAAACAGTATATTATAAACCCCAGTTTCTAACCCAAACCTACCACTGGATATAGGTGGCATAAGGTACTTTTTACAGCAATTTAAAGAAGAAAACAAAAAACAAAACAAACACCCCAATTCTCTTGTGCGTACACATGAGTTACAACATGCTGGCTTGGATTCCGGGTGCATAAAGAGAATTTTAAAATAAAATAAGGACTTTGCATAAATAGCTTTACTTGTTATTAGGCATGGGACCAAACAAATGGAAATAAGTATTAACAATTAAGACATATTTTGATGTAACCAGTACATACACTCTTAATGACGAAGATGAAGAAAGAAATAAAACAGTCTATGAGAGACAGCCACAGCACCCTGTTCTGAGAAACAGCACCAAGCAACACAAAAAGGCAACATGGAAGAGGTAGTGTACACCCGCTAAGATTTTATGCCCATGGGGACCTGAATACACCTTAGTGTTTGGGAAGAAATGGAGCCACAGCCAGCGGCTCGCACGTTTTTAGACAGAAACGTTGCACCGTTTGGAGCACTATCCAGTACTGCTCCGCGGTGGCCCGCAGCTCCAGCTGTCTAACGGGGTGAAAGCTTAGGGTACCCTTAAGGGTCCCAAGTTTATACATTTTCAGTTCTAGGGAATTCTTTACCAAAATTCAGATTAATAAAAAAATTTAAGAGAATTAAATACGCTATCCATCATCGTCCTTTAAAAACGCCGTTTCTCCTTGGGAGGAAATCTTCTCTTCCTGAGATTTCTTAAGATTTAGCCACTGTCCCTTGCCCCCCACATTTCATAGACACACGGTTTGGTCTGCATTTTCCCTCTGCACCAATCACCTGACCCACAGCGTGGTTTCAGCACTAAGCCGGAGGCTTTAGAGAAAGCACACAGAACCGCTTTCAATGTGGAGCTTTCGCTGGGTTCCTAGATGAGGAGGGTTTTGCACTTCAATCACAGGAAGCTGATTAGGATTCTGGGTGTGAAAAAGGAATTGTGCCTTGTGCCAGCTGCCATCCTGAATCTGTAAAAGCAGAGCAGAATGCTTTCATGTGTAACTGCTTCTCCCAGCACTCATCCTCAATGAGCAGCACCCTTCACAGACAACGTGGATTCCCTTCAAGATTTAGAGAGACAGCCATGTTAGCTCTCCTGGTGCATGCTGGAGAATATCAGCAGCCGAGGCATGAGGAACCACAAGTTTGAGGCCTACCTGAACTACATGGTATGTTTGAGTCCAGGTTGGGTATATAGAGTCCTGTCCTCTCGCCCCCCCCCCCATAAAAGTAATTTAAAGAGAATAGAAAATATTTAGAAAAATACTAAATAGATAGTAGTAATTACTATCAATCAAAAATTGGAAGTTTTTTTCTTCTCCCTCACCCCATCTTCTTCCTCTCCCTTTCTTCTCTCCCCCTTACCATACTGGAGATTAACACTAAACTCACTCACTTGCTAGGTGAGCATTCTATTACTGTGCTACACTTTGAGATCCTTTATATACTGGTGAGACCCACAAGCTATCTACCTTTCTAAGACACTACCATGCTAACACAGTACCATAATAACACATGACCAAGATAACTCAGCATCTCTCTTTTTTTAATTTTATTGATTTTTATTGAGCTCTACATTTTTCTCTGCTCTCCTCCCTGCCTTTCCTCTCCTTTTCAACCCTCTACCAAGGTCCCCATGCTCTCAATTTACTCAGGAGATCTTGTCTTTTTCTACTTCCCATGTAGATTAGATCTATGTATGTCTCTCTTAGGGTCTTCATTGTTGTCTAGGTTCTCTGGGATTGTGATTTGTAGGCTGGTTTTCTTTGCTTTATGTTTAAAAACCACTTATGAGTGAGTACATGTGATTATTGTCTTTCTGGGTCCAGGTTACCTCACTCAAAATAGCATCTCTTTTTTATACTTAAAAACAAGGTCCCACTAAATTGCTCAGGCTGGCTTTGAACTCACTCTATAGACAAGGCAGTGCTTGAATACATGATCCTTCTGCCTTGCTCTTCTGAATGGCTGAGATTCTGAATGACCCATACCATACCACCAGGCCCACTGTGGTAGTGTTAAGTGTCAACTTTACAGAATCAAGAATCACTGGGGAGACTGGCCTCTGATCATGTTAGTGGGGGGTTGTCTTGATTACATTAAGTGAAGTAGGAAGAACTGCCCACAGCGGGTGTCACCATTTCCTAGACAGGGGATCCTGGCCTACACATGCATGGAGAAAATCACCTGGGAACTAGCATATGTGCATTCACTGATCCTATGGCTGCTATGTGAGCAGCTGACCCACAATAAGCTTTTCCTCCCGTAAGCTGCTCATGCCAGAGTGTTGTATTACAGGGTCAGGGAAAGAAGCTGACTTTACAGTAGCACCGTTTTCTGACCTTTACTGCCAGAGGTTAATATGGGATTTCTGCTTCTGATGTCTATGGATCACAGTTACAGACATGAGCTAAAGGTCTGCAGTATTCCTAATAAGGGTCAGACCCATCGGATCCTTTGTCAAGAATATATTTGGTGTATGCGTGTGTGTGTGTGTTTTAAGTTAGTGGAAGACCAATGAGTTCTCTCCTATCATTCTATTGCATGGGTCCCAATGATTGACCTTGGCATCAGAGCTTTTACCAATGAGGCATCTTGCCAGTCCCCTCCCTTTCTTCAAAGTGTTCAGCTTTCTTGGGTAAAAGAGGATTAATTATCACAATCTTTGTATACTCAGTAGCAAATAATCAGAATTGCCTTTGCTAGAAGCAGTTAAATGATAATCATATTGAATCATCTTAGGTTCCCATCCCTCCCCCCTCCTCTGTGGTTTCCATTTGAATGGCTTTCTCCTTTGTTCTTGCTAAGCCTTCTGCTTCTCACATTACTGCAGCCTCTGCTATTTATGACAAATGATTTGGTCAAAACCATTATAAAATGTTCTGCATTAAATATTCTATGAGAAAAAGCAGAGAAACACAGTTGCCTAAATTTGTGGAGCTTTTTATTCAGAAGACAATCTACTTGCTCGTAGTCTTGTCGTGGTCTGAATCTTACAACGTGAAGGCTTCTTAGTGACTATTTAAGCTAATATCTTCATGTTAAAGCCAAGGCCACTGACTTTCACCAATAGGTCATTTGTCTGATGTTATAAGGTTGGTCTGGTAGCCAGACCGAAACTGTTGGAAAGACTCTGCCCTGCCAAGCAGTCACTGAACATAATGTAACTGTTGGATTCATTCACTAACCCATCAGGTGGATATTAAACATGCTGCTGAACATTAGGCATAATTGAATTAGCTGTCATTTCTAATTTCATTACAGTGCTTGGGAAATAGAAAGGTGACTAACTTCATTCTGACATCTGAAGTAAACAGCAATCTGACTGGGGAGAACAGACATAAATAGCCATGCAAGATCAGGGAAGGCAAGGGCAAGAAATAGCATACACAGCCCGCATACAGTAAGGGCAGGATACACGGTGCAGACAGACACACGTACTACATTCTTTATTGCTAGAGAAGTCAGGACACATTTGATGAGATTCAGAATTAAGCTGGGTCTTAAGGAATGTCAGAAACTCCCAGATGGTGAGAGAACTTGAGACAGGCATTGCAGAGGAAAGGGTTAATGGGCAACAGGAGGGAAAGGTAAGGGTAACAGAACCCCCTGGAACCAGTGTAAAGTACGTGGTTGTGAAATTAGCCTAGCACAACCTGGGAGAATTTCAGTGGAAATTCGGGCACTGATACTTCCCTCCTATGCATAATGGGACTTGAACCTGTTTTACGGGGCCGGAGAGCAAATGAGAGTTCAGTTAAACATTGCCCAGCCGGCTGTGACGTGTGGTATGTGCAGCTGTGGGTGCTCACTTGTTTCTCCACTAACTAGCTGACGACCTCCAGGAAGTTTCTTAAGCTTCCTGAACCTTTACTTTTTTATATATGAAATGGGACTAATCTTATTTGTCTGGGAGACGATCTCATGTAGCCAAGGCTGGTCTTGAACACTTCATCCTCCTGTCTGCGCATCCTAGCTGCTAAGATTATAGTGTGTACTCCCAAGGCTGGCTTGGACTAATTTTTTTCTTTACAAATATATTATGATTAATAAAATAATATATGTACTCTATGTTCAATTACCATATTAAAAACAGCCAATAAATAGTGGAATTGTTGTAATAATAATAATAATATAATAATAATATCGGTTTAGCCATAGAATAGAGTAGTAGCCAGTGAAAGCCCAGCCTAGAAAGGTAGGTTGGGGCCTGACTGTTGCTGAGCTGTATTCAGAAAATTGATGCTCTAATTGTATCTCAGACACGTTAATGAGTCACTTTCCAGAAAGTTTTTGGGGAGGACTAAAGGTTACATGAACTTGTTGGGAATACTGCTCTCTTTAAACATAAAAAGAGAATAAGAGCAATCTACTTTTGACCATTTACCTATGAAGAGGGGTGCTTTATGGAAAGCATAGGTATGCTGGGCGCTTTAAAACAGCGCCTTTCTGTTGTGTCAGTGTGGGAGGGAGATCCCATTCTCATCACTTTAAGCCACATATCTAAAAGTGCCATTCTCTTACCTTGCAGTCATCTGAGAGGACTTTAGGTTCAAGTAGAGTGTTTTCTTCAAAAATCTGACCGTTCCATCCTTTGAAACTAACAGGCAACCCTGGGCCAGCTGCCTGCGTGCTGAGACAGTGGACGGTGATGACATGGGTGGCTTCTGTGCTCAGTAAGTGAAGGAAGTTCATCTGCACTTTGCCTACCCCAAACACCAGCTGGTTTCAGAGAAAGGAGAGTCACGTCAGAACATGCGTGGATGCAGGGAACCACGTCAGAACACGCGGGGATGTCGGGAATGAGAGTCCCGTCAGAACACATGGGGAAGTAGGGAATTTGAGGAAGGGCGCCCGAGAGATCTGGAGTTTAAAGGCCAACAGGTGGAATGCCGGCAAAGGTTTAATCACCTGCCCCCGTGCATGGTGGTGGTGGTGTGTGGGTGGGTGATCACGTGATCTCTGGTTCTGATTATCACAGTAGAAACAGCTTTCAGACTACCAAGGTGGTGCCAGTGGACATGGGCTGGGAAAGGATGTTGATAACAGGTTTCTCTGAGTCTGTGTGAACTGGCTGCAGTATATCATTAGGTCATTACACATAAAAATAGAATAAAATAATTTTTATAGTGATACTTGCAATACAGTAATGATTGCTGTTTGCTTGGCATAATGCTATAATCTGTTTTTCATGAGATTACTTCTGTGTGAATTTCATAAGATACGTTACAAGTTTGGAAAATAATTTAGGTGAGTAATTTGAATTTTCTGTCAGATTCTAAAGTACTTGCAAGCGGAGAGTCAGCAGGAAATGTTTACCAAGGGAACAAACACATGGACTAACTTTAACTAATAGCATGAACAGGACAGGGAAGAGCAGGAATTAGCCAGTCTGACTACACATACCCACGTCTGGAAAGGGAAGTAAATGCTTCTGTAGCCCCACACACCACCAGCACCATTACCATTGTCGGCATAGTCATCATCTATTACCACCACTACCATCATCATTGTCATCACTGCCGCCACCACCGCCACCATCACCATCACCCCCCTGCCACCACCATCATTACCATGGTCACTATCGCTGTCAGCATAATCATCGTCATCATCACCATTACCACCACTACCATCATCATCGTCACCACCACATCATTGTCTGAGACTTCTTCAGGGAGGGGTCCAGATACAATGTGAGTATGGGATCGCTACTAAGGATTTATATTAAGTCTCCAGATATAAATGATAAAAATGTTGGTTGGGAGGTAATGATTCTGGGAGATGGTAAAGCAACAACAACAAAAAGAAAAACCCTAGGGAGAGGCACAGCATGGCAGAAGAGGGCCTGCTTAGGTTTATTTTGAACTGAACCCTAGTGCCGCAAACACCAGGAAAAGTTCCAATGTCAGAACAACAAAAGAAGAACTCTAGGAAGAGAGAAAGTAAATGCACAGTTAGGGTATAGGGATAAAAATGTGGACCGTACTCCTTAAGAATGTTAAAGTTTAATTTTCAATTTGCTAATTTTTGTAATCCAAGTTAGATATGTATAGACTAGCAAGGTTCCCCAGCCTTGGTTACCTTGTGGATAACACTCACCGCATGGGGCTGCTAACTTGGTAGATTATGATAATTTTCTAATTGTTGAAGCCTGATTAGGAAGTAAACAATTATTTTTCAAAATCTTGGCTGTTACTCTCTTGGAATGTGTTAATATTGTTTTGATTATGGTATTCCCAGTTTTACTATTCAATACTAATCAATTTTCATACTGAAAACACAAAAATAAACAATAAAAACAAAACAACAAAGGTAATTTACGCAGTCTAGCCCACAGAGTGGAGTGAGCCCTTTGGTAACCACGGTTTTATTCCCCAGGATGCTCTTTACACACAGTCCTGATTTCTGGTCCTTCTACTTCCTACCGATGGCAGAATTGATTCAGTCATGGGAGGAACTAGCACAGTTTTCTTTACTGCTCCTAGCTTGTTTGTTCAATAGGTCCCTTCTTTTATCTCCTTTCTACAAAAATCTGTATAAAAATGCGTAAGCAACACCCAGGGCATCGAGGACACGGACACGGATGTCCATTTTACACAGAGAAGTACTGTACCACTCTCCATTCAGAGGAGCATGGAGCAGTCCTGTCCCCTCTGTCATGGAGAAAAGTGGCGGATGTCCACTGAGATCACACAATGAAAATCCCGGCTCAGTGAGGGAGAGCCACTCAATAGAAACCAGCTGGGCACTGTGCCTGTCAGCCTGCTGAAGATGGGCAGTACTCATGATAGGCACGTGCCAGTTCTTTGCCAATGAGAAAACTGGCAAAGCCAGTTTAATCAGAAAAAGAAAGAAAGGGCAATTTTTATTTCAAGATGTTATAAATAGAACTGGGTTTTAAAAATCCTTGTAGCTAAATTTTTGTATGAAGCTAGTCTATTCATTTTAAGCAGTGCATTTACAGAACTAGCCTTGAAACTTTGAAAGAGTAGTCAGTGGATGCTTGCTTACAGGAGATTGTTTTATGACAACCAACCAATTGTAACAAGCATCTGTAGCAATATTCCTTTAGTGATGATACAATTTTCAACCAAGCTGTAGGTAATGGATTGTTGACCAGAGCAGTGCCACTGATTGGAGGTTTTCTAAGGTCTGTGCATGTTTAAAACCACAATGTCATGTTGCACAAACTTTAGGGAATTGAAGAAACAAGATCCATGGGATACACTGAATCAATCAGAGAATAGACAAACAGGCTTTCAAGATTTATGGCACTTATTAACATTTCTTTTTTTAACAATGAGACCTGGACAGATGGCTCAGTGGTTAAGAGAAATCAATCCTATAGCAGAGGACCTGGGTTCAATTCCCAGCACCCCCATGGCTCATAGCCATTCATAATTCCAGTTTTGAGGGATCTGATGCCCTCTCTGACCTCTCCAGGGACCAGGCATGTACATATTGCACACACATACATTCAGGTAAATATTTCTACATATAACAAAAACAAACCTTTAAAAATATTTTAACAATGAAAATATTTTTCATATATGATAGAGAATGAAGGGCAAAGGCACATTTTAATTTCATGGTTTAAAATCCACAGCGATATGAAGGCAAAGAGTGTTTTTAAATCCTTGTTTATGTAATACATAAGCACATGTCCTAAAATTCAGTACACACCTTCGTCACAGAAACAGGAGATAAACAAGTTTGGCCACCAGCGGTAAAATTGCAGAACACCTCAAAGGCATCCGAAGAGCACCCAAGATTTGGATCAATCCAGTATTTCCCTATTAGTTTATAAAAAAACCACAAGGTTATTTCAACCTCATATTAAACTACACGAACTTATATAGTGTCTCATCTAAGAACAAAAACTCCTGAAAAGAATCTGCGTCAGCAGAGACTTATTGGCTGATGGGAATTTTAGTACTGGGGAGAGATTGGAATGGTGCAGGTTCAGAGACTGATTGCCTTGTCTTGAGCTAGTTCTAGCGTCCCCTAGAGCAGCCATTGCTTGCCCACCTCTGTGTCTGGACTAACACCGTGTGAGTAACAGACAGAAACCTTTTAGAATCCATGGGTTGAGCAGTCCAATATCTCTCACTATTCCGAAAGCTAAGAACGTCACCATTCAGCATCTTGGGCCTATGTAAAGCACCCCTATCACACTGTAACCATCTTAGAAGCACCTGCCAGTGTATTTGAAACTTACCTTGATTTATGACTTTCTTTGTTATGTACTTCTTAAAACCTCTTCCACATTGGAATGTGAAATTTGGGATAACCTAAATCCTTGTTCCTGGGCACCATGGTCACTCAGAATTGCCCCCCCCCCCAATAAACTGCCTCTTATTCCCCTTTAGCTGAGAGCTAGTTTTCATGTTGACACATGTCAACATATCACAGTCTTATCTGTCAAAACACACAGATGATTGTAAACACCTATATTTAGCAAATGAATGAAAACTATAAGCATGTAAAACTGTTACCCAGGACTGTATTTGCAAGAACCTATCAATTTAAAAAGCATTTCGTAACTTTTATCAAAGCGATACACAGCTTGAGTCAGTGCTTTGAACTCTGGATAAGTAGGTGTCAGTTAAGGCCTGTCTGTGAGCTAGCTCAGTAGGCAAAGGCACTAACCATTCAGCTTCATGGCCTGACTTTGATGCCTGGGACATGATGGAAAAAAGAGAAGTGACCTTTGCAAGTGTCCTCTGGTTTCTGCATACTCACTGTGGTGTGGGTGTGTGTCCACACAAAGTAAATGATTATAAAAGATTTTCTTAAAAAAAGGTAAAAGTCAACTAGAAGAGAATGATCTTAAGTTACACAATTAGTATTAAAGTTGTAGTTAATTTACATTTCTGTTCTAAATTTTTATAGAGTTTAAAACAGTGATTTCATTTCAAATAGAAATGATTTCAACCTAGCTGAAGAAAATCGATCTTTGTGGGTAATACTGATGATTAAAACCAATAAAATTGGGCTGGAGAGATGGCTCTAAGGTTAAGAGCACTGGCTACTTCTACAGAGGATCTGGGTTTGATTCCCAACACCTACATGGCAGCTCATCACCGTCTCCTTATGTCAGGTCCAGGAGACTTAAAACTCTCTATGGCACCCACAGGCTCTGCCAAAAAGTGGTGCACACACACATGCAGATAAAACTTGCAAAATAAAACCTAAAAAATTACATTTTCTTTTCAGAAAGAAAGAAATGCAATTAAACAGTGGTTTCGTTTGTGTTTTGGCCTTCAGATCTGAAAATGGGCGGGGCTTAAGTCACTACACCTCATTTCCACTGGCCAATCCATAGCTAAAGCGAGGTCAGAGATCGAAATGGTTGTTTAGGAAACACTCAGCTTGAAGTCATGGTGCTACCCTCCTGATTCCTGGGTGACAGAATATTCAAACAGTACTTGATTCCAAATACAGGAACAGGAACTTTTGAATTATGTGCTGTAGTTTTCATGATTAAGAAGAGAAAGCTGTCAAATAATCTTTTTTAAAATCAAGTGTCACTTCCTACCACAGGCTGAGATTGTGCTCCATTCTACCTTAGAGATTCCTCTAGCTCCTCTCAAGTTTCCCCTGCCTTCAAACACCCTTGAGTTTTGTCGTTCTAACATTCTAACATGCTTGCACAACACGTATTAGCTGAATCGGTAGTTCACTGACAAGGACTGTACTCAACGACAGTGACTTTCAAACTACATTGAACACAATGCATCTGTCCAAACATACTCAGTGGGCCCCACTTCAGAACTGCTGATTTTTGCTAGGTCCTGGGTGTGGCTCGGGAGTCTGCATTTCAAACAAAATCTAACTCTCATCCATGAGACACATTTGGAGAACTGCTCATTTCTTGAAAAAGAAGGAAGGGGTAGAGGACATCCACCTTCATCAGATAGCTTCCTTTCTTTGGAATCCCCCATATTTTATTAATTTGTAGAAATCTTAGCTGATTTCTCACCACAAGCCCATACGGACATCCAGTCTTATCCAAGGGAGAGAATGCACACCCTCGTCCATCATCTCTTCTATTTCAAGAAATTATTTCCTACTGCTGTGAGATACTTGTGTAAATGAATGTCATTCCATCAAGCATTCCTTGTCTGTGTGGGTGCATGCTTTGAATTCAGATGCCATGTTCACAGCAGGGATCTGGCGGGAGTTTCATGGTAATATGACATACAGTTTATCTTAAGTCTATTTTATGCGCCTTATAGCTTTTGTGAGCCCAAGGGCTCCAATTCGGTATTGGCTCTTCCCTGAGAACATTGCTTCTCTTTCTAGTTCTTTCATTCACGTTCAGCCCTGGCCTTGTCGTGCTTGACGTGGGAAGGTGTCTTTCCTGCCGCTACATCCAGATCACTTTCTTAAAAATGTTCTCCCTCGAAATAATCTATGTTGCAATGATCATCATCATGTTATATTATCTGCTGTCCTTTCCCAAGGCAAATACTGAATATATTGCTTTGAATATTTTAATTTTTGTCTTGTTATTACTTTCAGAAAGATCTATGTATAACCTTATTGTTGATATATTTTTTTAAAGCCACATGAACACTACTCCTAACACCTTGGCCACTCTGTTCCTGACTCTCCAATCTCCAACCATTGACCCCCAAGGCTGTCCACGCTAGGCTGCACTACCGGCAGCTCTACCTTCTCAACAATTTTACCCCTCCGCGTCTCCCTGCTTCCACCTTCTAGTGTCTTTAATCAATAGTTTCCTTTATCCCATCAGGGCTGACCACCCACTGATAACTCCATTCTCGATGTCCTCATGTCACTTCTTCCAGTGTTAAGGTCTTCACCCCACTGAAGGACATTACTTAGGCAAGCTCTTAACTCTCTTGCCCCCAACACCTCATGTGTTTGTCTTATAGAATCCAATCCTAAACAAGATTTGTTTTTCCAACTAATCTGTAGAAAGCAAATCCAGGCTGACTGGACTCACCTTAACTTAACATGTTCTGAGAATTAAGTTTCTAACAAAACAAAAAGATATAGTAGTAACTATATGGGTGATTATAGACTAGCTAGAAATGAAAATGACACATTTTTTTTGAAAGTTAGTGTTTCTTGTATTTAAGTGGTAATTGAGACTCTGGGTTTAAACCATTTCTGTAGCATGAGTTCTAATTGGTCTTACTGATAAAAACCTGGAGTCAGATATCAGGGTAAATGTTGAAAGATCAGAGAAGTAAAGGAGCCAGCCACTAGAGAGACTTTTTACCTCTAATGAATCCTCAGATTGAATGGGGGTATCCTGTTCCCATGAATCCTCCAACTGAATCCTCAGACTGAAAGCCCTGAGTTCCTGTCTCCTCCCACCTTATATTCCCCTCTCTGCCCAGTTATATCCCTTCATATCTCCAATCTCCACTTCCCTAGTGTTGGGCTTAAAGGCGTGTGACTCCCAAGTACTGGGATTAAAGATGTGAGCAGGCTGTTTCTCTTTGAGACTGGTTCAATCTAGTGTAGCCCAGGGTAGCCTTGAACTCACAGAGATCCCTCTGCCACTGCCTGAGAGTGCTGGGATTAAAGGTGTGAGCCACCACTGCCTGGCCTGTATGACTCACTAGTGGCTTAGCTCTGCACTCTGATCTTCAGGCGAGCTTTATTTGTTATAGCATAAATAAAACATCACCACACATTCCTTTAGTGATTTTTCTCTAAACCTACTTTTAAACTCCTGACCAATGCACTTGACTGAACAGGATGAGAAACTCTAAGGATGACAAACCACTTTATTTTGATATTTGCTGACTCTAGTTGGGGCATATTTAAATTAAACTACATTGTTAGAGAGTTCTGTAGTAGAGAATTTATGATTTTTTTGAAAAGTCATCTTTGATGGCTTTGAATTGCCAAAAGCAAGGATGTGTTCCTGCCTGTCACCCCTGAAGTCAGCCTTCCCTGTATGATGTGCTACCTAGCAAATACAAAGTGTAAGGGAGGACTCACGAGCAAGGTGATTTTGGCAGTCTATCTCCCTTAAAGACTATTTCGTGATGATGCCATAGTGGCTCTTGCTGATGCTTTATCGAAATGACGGAGATCTGAGCTGACTGCATGGCAGATCTCAAATGTTCTAGTGACGATTTCAGACAGGAGACTCTGATGAGAGGGACTTACCATCTGAAAGCTTGTAATCACAGCTGAGCAAATCCTTGCAGATCCGTGCAGGGTTATCTCGTGTGCCGAGGGGGTTCTTCATGCTGCTCAGTAAACTGCTAAGGTAGGTCAGAGTTTTGAAAATCTCTGCACTGTGGTTGATTAAAGTCACCTCAGTATTCTGGTAACTCTGCCAAGTCATCACAAAAATCATATAAGCAAGACAACCCTAATAAAACTCTGGAAAAGGTGGACTAAGACTGTGACCCTAATTGCTTTTTAGGGAGCTGGGAATAGGGTGATATCAGCCTATTAATTCCGGACCTCAACAGAAGGCCAGAGTTCAGTTTGTAAGTTGACAAGAGACTTAAGGGATTATTATGCCTATGGTCCCAATGCTTTTAAAACTCCATATAAAATAATCAGAGTTTAGAATTTTATTTCAAACTTTAATATAAAAATGTTGTAAAACAAATCATACACTGAAATTAATCAGAACCAAAGACTACTTAGCTTAATGATGTTCTGCACAGTAAGAACAGCCATTCTGAAGCTGCAGAGCTTCACGTTGGGCTTTAAATTTTTAGCATCAAATACATCTTTGTGTAATTGTCCACCATCCAAGATGAAGAACCCATGACAGAGCGAGAACTAGAAACGCAGCTAGCTTTAGATTCCCATTCCTAACGCATGTCCATGATCTGCATGGAGTCTTCATCACACACTGATATTTATCTTGAGTTCTCTGTTCTACTGTTAGACTGTACACACAACACACTTGTTTGAGTATACACAGATGATTGACTAGGTTTAGCAAAGGGGTGAACATGCTTTTCTTTTCCTTTGTGAGATTAATGAGTGATCAAGACAAATCCGACCATAAGAAACATGGCTCATTTTACCTTCCTACCAAAGCCCTTCAAAAACAAGGTCTTTAAAGGTCCCAAGTTTTTTGCTTGAAATAGTTTCCTTATGAAACATCCTGTGCATGTATTTCTGTTTTATTACACTTGAAAACAATTTCAGATTTTCTGTTTTAAATATGACTTTTGAGATAATGCCACATTTCAGCTTTCAAAAAAAATCCCCCTGTTTAATTTGAATATTGAAACTGCCAACACAAATAGAGCCAAATGTATTACCTCCATCTGCAGGGCAGAATTCGATGCAATCAGGGCCTGAATAGCAGCATGGATATCCATTTGTCTCTGTGCAAAACAAAACCATTTGAGATTGCAATAAGATCAAGACGGTGTTCTGAAGAACTATGTGTTCACAATGTTCTGGAAACCTTGCTGGTAAAGGCTTCTAGATTGATCTGAATGGAATCTGCAACTCTAATGGCTACAAATCTTGAAAATAATTCTTAGTTATTTCATATGAAACACAGTATGTGGCTTTCATCCTGGTCCCACCGGTCTCCTTCAAGCAGGACCCGGTCTAAAGCTTACCAATAGAAGCTGTTTGTCCCCGCTGGACGAAAGTGTGCAAGGATCACTTCTCAAATGGAAGAAGAATGAAACACAATGCCCCCATGTGATAAACTGCACACTGAAGAATAAATAGCTGTAGTCATTTTTAACAGTTCTATTCTTGGAAGGAAAGTAGAATAAAATACTGCAGTTCTGTGGTAGTCACCTCAAGAGCCCAATCTGATACTTTTGTGGTCTTTCAAACAATTTCTGAAGTTGGAAAATGTACCATTAGTCCCAAAAGAAATAACAGCACAAACTTGATCTGCTCCTGCATTTAATAAAAAGACATTTTAAGAGAAAAACTCAGTATGACCATTTGTAATAGTCTTTTTATAATTAAAAAAAATGTCTTGGAAGTGAAGAAGCCTGGGCTCAGGGAAGGTTCTGAAAATTGCATCTGTGTAAGTTAGGCAAGCCATCTGATTTATCTCAGAGAGACTGTGATACTGGGATGTCTATTAGCAGGCCCACAGGACAGAGGCTGCATCTCAACAGCTCATTCTCAAGTCATGCTTGGTAATCGGAAAAGCCATTGAAGATGATGGACCAATCAATACAAACCACTTTTGCCCCTTGTCTTCACATGTGACTTTCATCCTGGAAAAGAACTTACTCATTCTGCATACATGCATTTCCAAACACTATAATAAATACCGAGGAGAAAGTGGTAAGCAAGAAACAGCATCACTCCAGCGGAGAGATGTCAGAGGGGAAACGGCCCTTATCACATGATCTACACCCACTTATCACATGATCTACAACCACACAATTATAAACTGTTATACATGTGATGGAAGAACATGTATGGCCTGGGGCCATGAGAGAAATTAGGGATCAACACATTGGGAAGCGAACCTTTTCTTGTGGTGGTGACATCTGAGTGGAAACGAGGAGAGAGCATGGCTAAGAAAAGAGAGAGGAGTTTCCCAAGCAGAAATAACAAGCCTGGAGAAAGTCCAGGAGACATGGCCTGTCTGAGGTGCAGGAAGGTTAGGACTTTCTCTGTAGACCAACCAGTCCTACGATCTGAGACAAAGTCTTGCTATGTAAGTCAGGATGTCTTTGAACTCACTATCCTCCTGCCTCAGCACCCCCATTACTGGGATTACGGGAAGATGCTGGCTCCTGGTGTGTGATTAAGAGTATTAATTAGAACACGTAGCAGTGGCTCTCAAACTCTTTAGAATTAAAAGACTCTCAGACTTTTAATATGGCAGAATGGGACTGGGGCTGTAATTCAGAGTAAAGCACTCCCCAAGCATACATTAGGCCATGGGTTCCATCTTCAATACCATAAACCACAAAACCCAAAACCAACCAGAATTATAACTGAGTGCCTTATAAGACTTTTGCTTATATAAGTTATAACTGTTGGTATTTGCCAAAGTAGAAATATAAAATAAAATTTAAAATGACTTATTAATTGCTTAAAATATCAATACATTTATTATATAATAAAATTGTCAAAATATTCCTATGTATTGTTTTTTTTTAAACAAACAGAAATCTCATAAGTGTGTTATTGCCTATGCTTTTGCACATCTTTAGTGCTTAGGTAATGATGAAAGGTAAGAACTCACCTTTCTGAAGTCAATGGATTTGCTGTTTGCTTTTGTTATTTCTATTATTGTATTGTATTATTGTATTTCAGATGGTCGGATTATCTGAACAACCATTCTATTTCATACGACGAGGTACTGTCCACTTTTAGAATTACAAATAAGAGCCAAAGGACTTGTAAGTGAATTTATTTCAATTTTGAGTTTGGACTAAAGTCCACAGCCTGCAAAATGTGATTGTCACAGGAGGAACGGAACAGGACTGAAGTCACTTCGGAGTTTTACTTCCTTCCTGGATATTGTCATTATCTGACCTTTCTGGTGGCTCCCTGGAAGACATCTAAGATCGTCTTTATTTTACCCAATCCAGAGGTCATCTTGTACAATACAAGGTTATCTGTGGGAGCATTCCCCAAAAGTATGTGCAGTGAATTTTTAAACTTTGTCTAAAACAGTAGAAAATGAAGTAGCCACTGGGATAACAAAACGTTCCCAAGGAAAAGCTAGAGAATGTGATGTCTTAGAGACTTTGAAAAGTTATAACCCTATCCCAGAATCTGAAACCTGATATGATGGCATATGCGCCAAAGAGACCCCAGAGGTGCCAAGCCTTGGCTGATCTCGAGGCTCTGTGACAACAGATGAAAGTTAAGGTGGAATTGTCAGCTTCTTGGCTGAGCACTGAAATGGGACCACAATTACACACAGACTCCGTTAGCAAAATGACAGCCTTATCGTCCCCAGTGCCTAAGAAAACCTAGTAGGAAATCTCGGACAGAAATTAGCTGAGCACTAAGCTGAGGAGTAACTTCCATGTTCACACATAGCAAAGAAGTAGAGATGACATCATTCAGAAACGTCAACTAACAACAATGAAAAGCAACAAGAATAATTCAGGTTGAGGGCAAGAATGTGATTTCTGGGGATGTGGCATTATGTAAACTGTCTTCTTTTCAATAAGAACACAGTTGGTTCTGTATATCTAAGGATTCTGAATCTTCAGGTTCAAACAAACAGGATCAAAAGTATAAAAAGTTTCTTCCTTTTTCTTGTCAATTTTCCCTAAGCAATATAGTGTAATAAATGGTTCTATTACACTGTATTTTATATGCAATTTTAACTTAAAGGTTACAGGAGAATTTGCAGATAATTTAAAGGTTGTAGGTTGTAGGCAAATTTATATAAATGCCAATTTATATAAAGAACTCAAGCATTTGTGTGTTTGTGTCTTTGAGTCTTTGAGGCTTGAACCTGAGTTCAGTTCCCAGGACCCACATGTGGAGGGGAGAGCTGCCTTAACAAGCTGTTCTCTGACCTCTGCAAGTGCAGACTGACGTGTACTCCTCCTAAAATAAACTAAAAAAGGAACTGTCTGTGAGAAATCCCAGATTGGGTAAGACAATGACATTGACTTGGCAATGTTTGAAGAATTAAAAGAAACTTTTTATAGGACTAAAGAATGGCAAATATATCTTATTAAACAAAACATTTCTGAAGTGGAGACAGAAATGACATTGAAAAGGCCACCTAGAAACGCCGGTGTTGAAGAGCACAGCTGAAATGAAAACTTACTGTAAGACTCAACAGGAGATTTTAGAGGTCAGAAGAGAACGCCAGTGACTTTAAAGATGAGAATGAAGATGAATAAACAGAAATTTACAGTTTTGATGGACCCGGCCAAGCAGACAGACATAGGTATAATGAGAATGGAAAGGGAGAGAAAAGGGTCCTAATATTTGAAATAATGACTACACCCCTGCCAAATTTGATGAGAAACATTAATACATTAATATACATATTTAAGAACTCCATGAACTTCCCTCACGCTTAAGGACTAAAATGTTGGGAAGTTGGGGGTAACAGGATCATGAATTTGAGGGCAGCCTGGGCTACATAGTGAGTGATAGGAAACCCAGGTCATTTAGGAATATGGTATCTCAAATAAACTAAGACAAAGAAAGCAAACAAACAGAACCTTCAACACTATGGACAAAGACAGAATGTTAAAAGCAGAGATAGGAAAGGGTTATCCCAGTCCGGAGACACTCAGAGTAGTAGATGGCTTTGCTCAAGACCCACAGAAGTGATGGAAAGACGAGTGCAATGTTCAACCACGAAGGGAAATTAAGGCATCTTCAGACAGATAAAAACTGGCATAATTTAACACCAATCTGCTTTGCAAAGAAAAAGTCTAACGAGGAGCTAGAGAGATGGCTCAGTGGTTAGAAGTGTTTGTGGCTCTTGCAAAGGGACCAGAGTTCAGCTGCCAGCACCCACAGGGCTTACAACCATCTGCAACCCCAACTCCAAGGGATCTGGCCCCCTCTTGTGGCCTCTGCAGGCAACCTCATATACATGCCCATATGTGAAGGTTGGACATGGTAAGCATATGAGGTCCTCAATTCAATCTGAAATATTGCCCTCCACCCTTCCAAAATAGAGAAGGGGACGCTTAAGGTGGGACTCAAATATTTATATATCTCTTGGACATGGTAATATTATTTAAAATGGCCAAAAGATGCATGCAAAAAAAACCATTCATCTGGATAGCCCAAATGTATTATATAAATTTAATGGCATATTACTTAGGACTAAACATAATTAAATTCTAATACATGCTTATGATATGGTGAAAAGTCAAGTTACGTTTTGTGTGTGTGTGTGTGTGTGTGTGTGTGTGTGTGTGTACGGGGGGCAACTCAGTCACAGAAAGCAGCGACTGCATGATTAACTTGTGTAAAACCCATAGACTAGTCAAGTTCATTAAGAAGGGACTTAGTTGTTTAATAGATACAGTCTCAGTTTGGGAAGAAGAGAAAGGTTCTGGAAATGGGTGGTGACGCTGGTTTCAAAACTGTAGATATTACTAATGCAAGAAGCACATTTATATGTGCTTAATTAAAATGGCAAATTCCATGTCAATGTGTGGTACCAAAATGAAAAATCCTGTGTAAGTATGCTGATTATGCAGCAGAGCTTGGATCTGGAGCGCCCCCCAGAGGCCCACATGTGAAAGACCTGGTCGCCAGCCTGTGGCACGGTGGGGTAGTAGTAGACTGGTCAGGAGACAGGAGCTCCTAGGAAACAGTTAGGTCATAGGACTGTGACTTCAAAGCGGGCTTGGGACATCAGTCTCCTTCTCTCACTTGGTTTCCGCTCTGATCATCCGTGATGTCATAAGCCCAAAGCAATGTAGCCAAGGGACTACTCACAGAATCTCAGAAACTTCGAGTCAAAATCAACCTTTACTCCTTCAATCTGTTCGTCTTAGGGGCTTTGTCACCGTGAGTGACGGGAGGGAAGCAGGTTCCACCTCCGCTTTGGGGACTGGCCTTAAGGTATTCTACACATGATTAAACAACAGGCATATTGACAGGACATTTGCAATGATGTGTTTACAAATTTCCATGTTTATCACAGAAGACTGAACGAAAAAACAACAGGCTATCCTAGATGAAATGACTGCTTATCTTTGCGTCTGCATGAGCAAAGAATGCAGGGAGCAGCCGCAGAAGCTGGTACTGAACTATTGCTGAAGCACTCACAGCTTTAACCACGGTTAGCACAAATGACCGCTCCATGAAAACGGTAATATCTTTTGGAAGAGGCATTAGAAAACAAAGACATTTCACAGGACTTAGCTGTCCTGACTTTTCTCAGCATTCTTCATATTTCTGTAATTCCTAAACTATTCCCAAAGCCCACTCTATGCTTTGGCAAATATTAGGAATTCAGTATGCTGGCTTTGTTATTTTTTTTCTCATTTGTAGACGCAGACAGACTGAATTAAGAGGATTTTGGGGAAGCCATTCGGTAACAGCTCAGTGTTCACATGTGAGCAGATAGTTTTCATTTGGGGCTGGGTGTGGCGGCAGACACTGTAATCCTCGTACTCAAGACTGGGCGCTCAAGGTGAGCCCGGGACGCTGGTCCGAAGCAAAGTGACAGGCAAAGCTCTAAATTCAGCGAAGGGATTTAGGGAAAAAAAGAAGCGTTTTCACTGTGCTCTAGTTTAAGAGAACATAATATTATAACAAGAAAATTACTTAATGTTTTAAACATAGGCATAAAACTGCCCACATTGGGTATAAAGCTGTCATTAAGTGCAGGAAAGGGGCCCAGAATTAAATAAAACAAAAACAGCTTCCTCATGAAGTCTGGATAAAGAGAGAGAACACATTATCATGTGAAAAATCACTAAACTACCTTTTTTTTTTTGAGACAGGGGTTTCTTTGTAGCTTTGCAGCCTGTCCTGGAAGTAGCTCCTGTAGACCAGGCTGGCCTCAAACTCACAGAGATCCGCCTGCCTCTGCCTCCTGAGTACTGGGATTAAAGGCGTGCGCCACCACCGCCCGACCCACTTAAACCGTTTTTTACAGACAAGTGTATACAATAGGAAACAGAACAAGGAGTGAGCAGACTGGTAACTAGCAAGTCACCTCACAGTCCCAAATGCCAGAAACTGGGTGCATCTCATCACAGTTTGCGAGACAATCATCCTCCCAACTCTCTCCCATGTTCATGTGGGGTCACACGGGTCCAGCCTGGGCAGTTCAGGGTCTGGGGATTGTTGCATTTCCGAGTTCAGAAGTCTCCAGGTGGGTGACATTGCAGGACTAGGAATCAGTTTAAGGCCGTGGCCCTCTCTGGTGGAAGAACTTCTGGCCTCTGAAGCCAGGACCTCTCTGCCACCTCTCAGTTCACCTCCCTGGCTCTCACAGTTGACCCGCGACCTAGGCGAGATCAGCTGAAATTCTTTATCTCATTGATTGACTTGTATTGGTTATTGTCTACATACACATCCCCACCACCATACATACATGCACAGGTCCATACACACACATGTACACTCACACATGCATGCATACATACATGCATGCCCACACACATGCATGGACCCCCCCACATGCACACACGCAAATACACACCCCCCCCATTCCCATCCTGCTACTCATTCAGCATAAGAAGGACTGTCTCTAGCATCCTGGGGTAGATTTGCTCACGGCTTTCTAAGTGTGTACTCCAAAGACCCTTGTCTGGTCATTACCAGATCCTCACACTCACACACATCACCATCAACACCTCTCCTGGAAGTGTCAGCTTTCCACTGCACCCGGGACGGTGAGTCAACTTAACTCCATAGGCCTTTGATAGGGGTGGAGTATCTCAAACTTCCTTCCTCTTGCCGATGTAAGGAAGGTTTACATTGTGACAGTTCACACAGAAATATAACTGACAAAGTTGTTTTGCAGAACTGTTTCATGCTCATTAGTATTGACGTGCTGAGGTTTTATTAATGGTTGGTTTTTACTGGTATAAGATTCATAGAACATGAAACTTACCAGTTTTATTATTTAAGAACATATGGTATAACCATCACTAGTAATTTCAGAAAATTTTATCACCCTGGAAAAAAACCTGTGCCTGTTATGTAAATCACTTCTATTTTCAATATATATATATGTGTATGTATACACACTTACACACACATATATATATACATACTGTATAACATATATAATATATATTAGTGTCTGTGTGTATGGGATGCGTACACGTAGAACATGCTTGTGTTCAGTCACTTCTCTCCATCTAGGTGTGTATGTGTGTGTAGCATCTGTGTGTGGAGTGTATGCATGTACATACATTTGAATAGGCAAGTGAAGATGTTGGTAAGCTCCCTCTAACTCTCTTCTGCTTTGAGGCAGGGTCTCTCCCTGAAGCTTGACATTTGTCTAGCGGGCTGGCTGTCCAGAGAACCTTCAGGATCTGCACATCTCTGCCCTTCCAAGGCTGGGCTACAGGTACGGGGGTCCATGTCTATAGCTTCTGACTTGGGTGCTGGGGATTTGAACTCAGGTATTCTTCTTTCACAGTATGCACTGCAGCCCACTGAGCCTTCTCCCCAGATCTACTTTCTATATACTTTATTACAAAAGAATGCTGGAAAGGTTCACTGATCCTCTGGTCCCATCTTCCACTGAACACTGAATCCAACTTGCACTCTGAAGTAACTATATACACACAGAGATGCTACACATATACACACACACACATATGGAGGCTGTGTGAACACATGCATACACTACATGCACACATCTCATATACCTACACACATGCACATATGTGATTATATATATATATATAATATAGAAGCAGGAGTGACTGATTAATGTAATGGGCATGGGGATTTTTCCAGGATGACAAAATTTTCTTTTTTTTCTTTTTTTTTTTCAAGACAGGATTTCTCTGTGGTTTTGGAGCCTGTCCTGGAACTAGCTCTTGTAAACCAGGCTGGTCTTGAACTCACAGAGATCCTCCTGCCTCTGCCTCCCGAGTGCTGGAATTAAAGGCGTGTGCTACCACCGCCCAGCGACAAAATTTTCTAAAATTATTAGTGATGGTTGCACATTACAAATCTAATGTCATGTGTTCTTAAATGATGCCACTAGTAAATTTCATGTTATATGAATCTTAGCTCAATAAAAACCAATCGTTAATAAGACCTCAGTATGCCATTACTGGTGAGCATGAAATGGTTCTGCAAAACCATCTTGTCAGTTATATTTCTGTGTGAACTTTGTCATGATGTAAAAATTACTGAATAATTACTGAGAGGACTTCTAATCCTTTGTTCTGTTTCTAAGGCAGAGTCCCATGACGCTGGCCTAGCTGGCCTTGAATTTGTAATTCTCTGCTTCCTTAGTGATGTGGCTATAGCGTTACTACATGTGTCAATTTCTCATTCTGTCTTCTACTTCTCTCTAAGTGAAACCAGCCCTTCCCTTAGAGGATTTATGCTGAAATGTTCTAGGAGGCCTGACAAATGATTTTGTGTGTGTGCTAATAATAACAAATGTATACAAGTAATACAAAAATAACAAATAAAAACAGATGTTTATTTAGGACTCGAATAGGAAATAAACATAAAATGTAAGCATGGATGAAAAGGGAGAGCTATCAATTATATCTCAGGATGCAATGAGGAGATGGGATTACAGATTTCAAGGAGGCCATAACCACTGTCATTTAGAGTTCTACTGCAGAAACCCTAGACTTTCTGACAGTCCTGCATTGGCCTCTGCAAAGAGTGTGAAGAAATGTGGTTTACATTTGACAAGAATCAGGAAGACAACAGAAGAGAGAAAGAACAAAGAAGGAGCAAAACAGGCCAACCCTTTTGGAGCACCGGTCATTTATCAAGCATAGGTACTGCACAGTTTAAGTCTCTTAGTTCCTCAAAGTATACATATCTGTATTTATTTTCTCAAAGAAGAAAAATTTCAGGTATCCACTTCACTTTAGCTGTGTAGAAAGTCATAGAATTCCAGCTGAGACTAGAGAATATGCCTCTAATTAGGTACTTAAGTACAAAAAAGTTCTCTACGACTTTCTAGCTTGCCATTAATTTTGTGATTCTTCAGAACTTATTTTGTTTTAGGATGACAGCCACAATTTCTCAAAGCTCTCACAAGGAGGGAGGCAATGGACCAGGGCAGAAGACAACTTGCGGTCCACGCATTGCACGGATATAGAGAACGAGGAAAGCACAGAGGCCCAGGGTGAATGAAAGATCTGTGACATTTGCTGGAAAATGATTCCCAGATGCAAAGCAAAACCGAGGAAATGCAGAGTTCCCACTCTGCAGAGCGGGGAACACTGTGGACAGCCACCAGGAGCTACCGTGAGCTAAATGACACAGCAACAGCATGTGGAAATAATCATGGCTTGGGAGCGTAAGGCTGACCGTTGCTTGGAGCAAACAGGGATGCCATTGGGAAGGAAACGTGATCACTTGCCACTGTATGTGAACAGGAGACTGATGGAAGGAGGTACAGCTGAGATTGGGGGTATGGGGAGAACCCAAATCAGAATCATGGGGTCAAAAGAGGTTTTAGAAAATGACAGTAGATAAGAAGAAGAGAGACTAAACTTAGAATGTTGGAATATCAGAGATAATAGGCAAAGAAATTGAAATATTATTTTCAAATGAGCCTAGCACGTTTTAGGTTGTGGTAGTTAGAGCAAAAGCAAACACATGAGATGTCTGATGGGTTTTCCAGACACTAGCAACTGAAAAGGATTCATGTAAAACCTAAGAAGAGAACTTTTTTTTAAAAAAGAGATTGAAAAGAAAGAGCCAGGTTTTAGAAACAAGAAGAAATGGGGTACCTATTATGTACTGTTCTCTGTGCTGGATGCTTTCCTGGTGCTCGATGTTCAAAATGAACCAAAAGCAGGAAATATAATCTCTTTTCTAGATAAGAAATAAAAGGCTTGGATTCCAATTCTCATAGCTGGGCTGGGGCTGGCTAGCAAAAAGAACCAAGGTATACCAGAAGGATGGGATGACTTTAAAAGTTTAAAGTTCACATGATATGGTGGAGAGATAGCTCAGTGGATAAGAGCGCTTGCCACCCAAGCATAAGGACATGAGTCGGCCACAGCATCCATGTTAAAATGCGGGGATGCTTGAGCAAGCTTACAAATCCCAGCTTTGGGATAAGGCATTTCTGAACTAGGCTAGTTCCAGGTTCAGTGAGAGAACCCGTCTCAAAGGCATAAGATGGATGAGAGAACAAGGAGAGATGACATCTTTCTTTGGTTTCCACACACACAATACAACACACAAACACATATACACTCCACACATAAATATATAACCCACAGACGTAGTGCTCCTCCCAAACACACACACCCATAACCTCCCACCAAAAGTTGATATTCTAAGACAAAACAGAATAAAACCAACCAAGATAACTTACTCTTGGACCAGGTGCTCCAGGTGGACCCTGCAACATAATAATAATAAATATAAAAAATGAAATAAATCCAAACCCAGTTGGTAAATATCTCAAAACCAGGCAACTGTATATTAATCAAGGACAAAGAGATATAAACATAAATAAACTTACAGGAGGTCCTGGCTGACCTCTTGGTCCTTGGGGACCCTAAACAAAATGAAGACCATATGAAGATAATTTGCTTTTGATTTGATATTAACCAAGACCCAACCTCTGCAATTGCCAATTGTTGTCATGCAAATCACACGATTTGTAATTGTTTCCATATTTAGAAGCTCTTGCTCTTAACTGTGACCCACAATTCTGAATAACCCAGAAACTTAATTTTTCTCAGGGAAGGGAACTGTTTGTCCTTTTCAACAAATTAAATAAATTGAGATATAAAATGTTAATACAGCATAGCTATTTCTATTATCACCCTCCTAATCACAGAAGCTGGAAACGTCATTGTTTTTAGATTCTTCATGAACCTGTAAACTGTGTCCCTCTAATCATTGTCAAAATACTTCATTATTTTCAATGTAAATCATATATTATGGCTTAATGCCTGCGTCTCCTAACCACTGAATAATGTCCTAATTTAAACTCTGTGGTCTGCAGTGGAGCTTTTGAGACATAATTGGGTCTCGAGGGTGGACTCTGTAAGGAGATCAACGCCATCATGAAAAGAAGCAGAGATACTCAGTTTCTGTACTGGGCTAAAGGTAGAAGCTGGCCTTCTGTAAACCAGAAAGACCAGTCTATCCATACTAATGACATTCTTCTTAGAACCTGGAGTCAGTCATTCTGTTAACCATCTAGGGGCTCTCATTCCAGGAAGAAGCATAAACTTCTTAGCAGTGTGGCTCACCATCCACTCTGAGCTCCTTCTGTGTGCTGTGTTTCCAGGTCACATATCAGAAAATGGAGCAACCGGGTAAACAGCGAATGAGGAGCAGAGGCAGGACCAAAACTCAAGTCAGCGAAACACGGAAGAGATGTTCTCAGACACCTCATCCCATTGCCTCCTCTCAAGGTGTGGTCTCTATCAGCACAGCCTACACACCGTCTATACTCAGCTACTTGCACATCCCTAACCTCTCCTTCCCTGTTCCCCGGCCCCTCCTTTTCTTTTCTCTTCCTCCCGTCTTTCTTCCTTTTGATCTTTTCTTCCTACAGGTTTTCTCTCTGTAGCTAAACTGGCTTCAAACTCCCACTTCTCCTGTGCCAGCCTCCTGAGTACAGGGATTACAGGCATGTCCATCATGCCTGACATCCCAAGTTCTTTCCTAAATGCATTCGCTTGCACACACTTCTGCCTGCTCATTATAGCTCATTTCTCTCTCATTACTACTTTAGAACGCTGTATCCACCACAACTACCTGTCATTGTCACTTCCTTTCTCCTCAACTAAATTCTTTTTTTCCTCCATTCCATAGAGCACAGCACTGTGGAAAGCACTTAAGATTTGATAAAAATGTCTGTCGCTTTTCAATATTCTGGGACAAGAATAGTGCCTAACACACACTAGAGCCTCAATAGTTCTCACCACACAATTTAACAATGTTAAAGTTGGTATTAATTTAGAAAGCAAGAAGGCTAAATAGGTACATTAAGATGCCAAGATTATGCTGACATTTTCCAAAATGAATCAGCAGCCATCATGGTTCATGTTTTACACATCTGCTCAAAATTAACTTATTTGAGGTGAACTGAATACTAACATCATATTGAGTCAAACTCAGATCATGGTTAATAAGACAGTAAAGGGAAGACTTCGTCTCCAGCTGGGTTCAAATATTATTGACGCTGTAACTGGCTTCTTATTCAGGACCCTTTATTAGTAAGGCTGCTAACTCGGGTTCTGTTGTGACAGCTAGAACAAATACCATGCGGTCACTTAAGCGGGCTGGAGAGCGCTCACACTCTGCCCGATAGGCATTTCATAGTTTGCATGATCTCTGCTTAACATTCTAAACAAAAGTTGTTCTCAGAAGCTGCCTGCTTGGTTGCAGGAATGCCCTTCTTAGTGATAGTAGATGCAGAGGCTAGAGCTAATTTGATCCATTCTGAATCAACACAGCAAAAACAATAAACAGCTGTATGATTGAACCATTGAACATGTTTCTGACATTTACAAAATCTCTTTGACGATTCAGTACAAAACATCTATCCTATATTTGACTCCGAAGGAGGAATGTACCATAGAAAAATGAACAAATTCTTCCTCCTGCTGACACTACCAAATTCATTTCAGCTTGTTCCTCAGAGCAAATCAGTTCACCACAAATATGATCCAATGAAATAACTTGTAACAAGACAGGGTGGGGCAACCCCAATGCAACAATGGCATGAAACAGGACAAGTAACCAAATAAAACAAATTGGGATTCCAACCACATTATGTTATTAATTCCCTTATTCTCTAGCTAACACGTTGAAGATAGCCATCCACTTTCTATCATAAAGCACTTTGTAGCAAAACTATCATTGTCCTAAGGGGAACCATATTTATGGGGATGACTGTGGTAGGGGGTTGGGTGGTTATAGAGAAAACATTCTCTTTAAATCACACCAAGTTCTCTGTTTCATTCTAGAATTTAAACAAATCCTTAAACAGTAACACAGCTTATCATTTGATTTAAGCAAACTAGTGTGTGACCTTGAATCTGAGTATATTGTTTTCCCTTCCTTCCTTCCTTCCTTCCTTCCTTCCTTCCTTCCTTCCTTCCTTCCTTCCTTCCTTCCTTCCTTCCTTCCTTCTTCCCGTCCTCTCTTCCTCCCCTTTTCCTTCCTTTCTTTCTGGCTTTTCGAGATAGGGTTTCTCTGTGTAACAACTCTGGCTATTCTAGAACTTGCTTTGTAGACCAGACTGGCCTCAAACTCAGAGAAATCCATCTGTCTCTGCCTCCCGAGTCCTGGAATTAAAGACGTGCAATGTGTACTGCCACCTGCCTTGGTCTTTTTCTTATGTAAATTCCTTATTTCATTTCCTTTATGTAAACACGATTGTCAATTACCTCATGAGTTCTCTTAGGCTGGTCCAGTTTTAGAGTGGTCTTTCTATTTAGAAACTGAGGACTTCTGTTACAGGAAGCCTAGTCTCTATTTTCTAACGGTCACTAGTCTGTCTCCCTTGCCCAGTTGTGACAACTGGAGGATGTATCTAGTCTTTGCCAAATACTTCTTTGGGGAATAAGGGGAAGGTGACTTCTCCTGAGAACCACTGGTTTGAAGGGTTTAATTTTGAGTTTTAAAATATTAAATAATATTTACTAGACAGCAATGTTAGGATGGAATCAACAAACTAGAAGGCTTAAAGTACGACTGTGAGTTAGGAGTCTGATCTTCAAGCTGCCTGTGAGTGGCTGGTTACCGCTTCTGTAGCTTTCTTACCCAGCTGGCTCCCAACCTTTAGGTTTCTGAGAGGCTCTGTGACTTATGAAAAAATATTGTTTGAGGATGAGGAGACTTAGGTTCCAATCTTGGAAGACAGAGAGTCTAAATAGAGGGAGGAATGAGAAAAAAGAGGAGCGAAGAGAGAACAGAGGGAGGAGGACGTCAGGAACCAGCCACCCGGCCACCAAGCCAGCCACGGAGTAAGAAGGAAAGTGAGATATATAGAAGGAAGAGGGGGAAAAGCCCAGAGGCAAAGGATAATTTCAGTGAAGAAAAGCTGGCGAGAGACAAGCCAAGCCCAGGTCAGGTGATGATAAGAAAGAATAAGCCTCTGTGTGATTTATGTGGGAGCTGGGTGGTGGGCCCCCACAAAGAGCTAAAAAGTCGAAAGAGTAAAACACACAACACTGTGCCTTTGCGATCGTTTTTGTAGGGGTAGGGGTGTTACTTATTTTCCATTTATGAGGGATCACACTCCCACGATCTGTCAGGGACTTAGATGCATCTCCTGTAGTTTCAGTCAGAGCACTGTGAGTGCAGGAGCTGGCCGGTAAGCCCTCAGCGACAGGGGCTTGTGAAAGCATCCCGTGTTGGACTCAGGGCAGAGGCGTTGTTGTTGGATCAAGCTGCAGTCAGTCTGCTCCTCTAGCCGATATTTACTGTGTTCTCATTATGGACCAGGGGCTAGTGACTGGGGACTCGATGCTATCAAAGGTGGTAGGTGGTTGTACTATTAGATAGTGATATCAAAGATGGAATCAAATATGTACAATCTTTTCTTGGAGCCCGTCCCCAGGAAGCTGGTCACAGAAATGGAAATAATACTTAAAAATAAATCATTTCCATCTATCCTCCATAGTCACTCATGTTTACATTCATTTAAAATTTTCCACCTGCTGGGTGAGGAACACCTTTAATTCCAGCACTCAGGAGACAGCTAGAACTCTGAGTTCCAGGCCAGCCTGGTCTATAGAAGGAGCTCCCAGACAGCTAGGGCTACACAAAGAGACCCTGTCTCACAAACCAAGAAAAAAATCTGTAAAATTCACTACCTATTGAGTAGAAGCATCTATAAGACAGGTGCTGCCAGGGATGGGGTTCCATCACGAAAACAAACATTGGAAAAAAATTCTATGTTGCTTATCTTCTAGTGAGGGAGGCTACTGAACAGAAGACAAATGTCATACAGCAGGTAGCAAGGAGCTTGGATAAACGGAGATAAAGGGTTTCAGGAAGGTGGGAGAATTGCCTCTGCATAGATTGTGATTGTTGATCTTTACAGACTGTGATGGTTGATCTGTCTTAGACACAAGTCTGGGTACATCTGTAAGGGTTTTATCAGAGATGACCGACTGATCCTGAAGGGGTTGGGGCAAGTGGGATAAAAAAATAAATAAAAGGAGCAGACCAGCAAAGTGCTAAGGTTTTTTAGCTTTGCTCCTGCCTGCCATGACGTGAACACGGCAGCTACCTCCACCACATGCTCCTGCAGACACGATGCTCTGCTCGAGTGTGCGGAGCCCTGCAGTCGTGGGCTGAGTGCTCTGAAACCATGGCTGAGTCAAATCTTTCCTTCCTAAGTCATTTCTGTCACATTTTAGTCACAGAGTGTGAAAGAAACTACCATAACAGGCTACTCAGGAAAAGGCTTCACGATACGTGGGCTCTGATGAAAAGAACCAAGGCTCAGGCAACAGGTATTGTACTGAGTCCAGGGCATTAAGGGTTGTTTCCAGGGGTGGGGAAAGGGTGTTCAGCCCATACAAACAGCCTTTAAATAGAAATGTCAAAATGAATAGGAGCAGAGGGGTTTAAAAGTGCGGTAAAGAAGTACCAGGAACAAGAACTGGAAAGTGGAGGCTGCGGAAAGAACAGGAGAGGAAAGCCATCTGCCTATGAGATCCAAGCATCGTAGCTACCTCACCTTGTCTTCAAGTACCTTCCAGGGCCTGGCTCTTGGACCCTTCATCAATGGGAGAGAGCCCTTACCTTATTGAGGCCTCAACTCTATCTGTGTTTCATTTTGAAGGGGATGACCTACCTGGTCACTAACTTGTTTATTCTGGGTGCCTATTTCTACCAGAAATCCCAGACTCCCTACATCTCTATGTTCTGGATTCCGGTTATGTGTTCCCCCTTCCAGCTAATTAATTAGCATTATTATTGTCCTCCGTGCCTGCCACCTTTTCATGGGGGATGCTACAAACTGCTCAGCGTGAATGCCCTTGTGGTAAACCCAACCTGGCAACGGTACTTGTGTCAAGAGGCGGGTGTAGTCATCTGCTTCATGTTGGTCGCCTTCTACTATCTACACATACAGCTCACACCACCACTTCGTATACCGAACATTCACATGACAATTTTTTTTCTTTAGAAGAGAATGTATGACTGCCATCCCTGCCCTCAGTTGGAGGAGACAGGAGGAGTGGAAATTTGAAGCTAGCCTGGGCAACATAGCAAGAGTCTCTGTCAAAATAGCACACACAAACTAATGCTCTGATCCTCCCGTGAAGCATTCCTGGCTGGCTAATGAGAGCCAGCAGGGCTGTTGCTGGGACACTGGAGAACACCCATCCCTTTCATTCCCGACAGGGCAGACACTCGATTGTACACAGTAATCTGGGGAGAATATGATTAACAGGTCCTTAAACACAGTGCTTATCAGGTCCCACTGGAAAGTACCATATAGGTTATTTCTACCTCTCTGCAACTATAGTTTGATTTCGAGTCCACAAGCATCAGAGTCTTTGATCCCCTGGAGATTATTGCCTAGAGACAGGGCTGCTGTAATCACAGATCTCATTATCCAGTTAAACTTACAGTTTCACCTCTAAAGCCTTTTTCACCTCTGGGTCCCTAAAAGAGAGGGAAAAAGATGGTAGTTGAGCGTCATGGGTCACTGTGCGTTTGGTGCAGCAGCAGCTACAATCAGAAGCATGCCATTTATATTCCCGTCCTATCTAGGAGGATCTGTGCATTCACGCACAGTTGAGATTTCCCGAGTAATGAGAGGTTCCCCACAAACAAACCCAAACAACCCACGCTGGTGGATTACGCTCTCTGTTCACCATGTCATGAGTTCCGCCTGGCAGTGAGACAGGACAACAGGACGCTGACTCGGGTAGGGCAGTCACAACAGTTATTCAACAACCGCGCACAAAAGCTTTTGGGGAGGAGAGTCTTTCGGTTTCTAGGTTGCAATCATTGCTTCTTTTGCTTTCAAAATCCTTGTTTCTAAACAATTTCTTTGTTCTCTTTCATTTCTCACTTTCTGTCCCCCTTTCGATTTTATATATTGCAGTGTATTGTGGGTCACAGGTGAGCTCAGAGGACTACCCTCAGGGGTGAGTTCTTTTCCTCCACTGTGGAATCTGGGGACTGAACTCAGGCTCATGTGACAAGCACTTTTAGCCACTCCACACTGGATTTAAAATTATTTTGGGGAATAATTTTTTCATATCAAATCTGAGGATCCAGTTTTAAAGCATGTTTTTAAAAAGATGGGAGCCTTCTAGTCTCATTTAGAAGATCTCCCCAAACTGCAAACTACATCTTGGCTTTCTAGAGCATTTTAAAAAATGACTTTCCTGTTCTGTTTTTCACATTAATTTTATCTGGTGGTTTTTTTTTAATGGTGAAATGGGATGGCAATGTCTTTTCAACACTAATGGTATCCCAAATAATTCCATCTTCTTCCCCACCACCAGTGTAGGGGTAGCCATGTGACCAAACGCTAGTCAATCAGACATCAGAACTATCTGACACGTGAGGGTGATTCTGAGCAATTGTAGGTAACTAAATGGAAAAACTAACCAAACCTGAAGTCCTTCATCCTTAACTACCGTACTTACTGTAAGTCAGTTTGGTTCAGTATCCCCGGTGCCTGCAGCATCTTTTGTAATAATTAAATTACAATATGCTCACATATCTAATTCTGCAGTCTGCTCTGTTAACCTTGATCAGTGTCTTTCTTTCTCCTGCCCTGCATTCTGTAACAATAACTGCAATCTCATTGTTTCTGATTTGGAAAAAAAAATCCATCATTGCCTCTACCCCCACCTATTTTCCCTCACAATATTTCTGTGTGTGTGAATTTCAGAGGCTTATTTCTTATAATGGACTTCTCTTCTTAGAACGGAAAACATGGAGCATGGAAAGAATTTGTCAAGACATTTGATGGGCATGGTGACTAGCCTGGTGAGCTTTAACAGTGATTGTAACCCAACACAGTGAGATACTTTAATCAAGACATTTCTTTATCACATAACGACCTTTAACAGTGATTGTCTAAGCAAAACATGGTCGGATATTTTAACTGAGACATTTCTTTCTCACATTCTCCTTGACCAATAATATTTCACATTTCTGACAGAGGAGGACAATCATCCCTTAATCAGAACAGTGTGTCCTGTTGAACCGCCCACTGAACTATGAGAACTCTCCCACCTACAGTTTTATGTCACTCCGAGGAGCAAATGTTGGAAGCCAAGAGAATGAGTTACACATTTTATTTCTTTTGAATAAACTCCAGTAACTTTAACGGTGAATTCTCTAAATTTATAAAGATAAGAGCTCTCCTTAATGCTTTAAACATTCCATTTTCAGTTTTAAATAGGTCTACACATAACACTTTCAAATGCTTCAAAAATACGGCTTCGTTGAAGGGAATGGATCTTGGTTTTCCCTGTATTTATTTGACCCTATTGTGTCCTTCTGTGCACAAGTTATCAGTTCTGCAATAGGCCCCACCAAACCATTTCAGTTACCGTCTTATTTCTTGGTTGTTTACAAACAAATTTCTTGCCTTACTGGCCATATGCTGACTCTACGCCCACCCCAGACATGGATGGGATGGATGGAGACATCAGCTGTGTAGCTCACTGGGTCCTTTACCTTGACTAACTAGATGGACCTCTATAAACTTTATTGAATAGAAATCATGCTTGCTTCAACCATTTCTTGTAACAATTTGAGAAATGTTGTCATGGGAAATGAAGCAGGACAAAGCCACAGAGGTCACAGAAGGATTTTTCAAGAAGTTATCATTGCACCTCTCATAGTCATTCAATGAAACCTGCGCATGGAGAGCATGCTGACCACGCCTCTCTTTAGACCCTTCTGTTACCCTTGCGCCATCCTGGTTTTCTTGCTCATTTTGCCAACATCTTTCTCTGTTTACAGCAGGTGCTTCTAAAGACTCAAATCTTGGCAATCAGAATTAATTTAGCTTCCTAGGAACTGGTTCCAGCTTTACTGACTGCTTCTATGTTTACTGCTCTCCCTAGCTCAGTCCATTTTTCTTTTCTCAAGCTTGAAGTGCCTCCGTCATTCAAACCTTTCATTACCCTGTGACCCTTAAGGACAGCCTTCCCAAAGAAAACAGGTAACTTCTTTTTTAACCTTTGTTTCCCAAATACCCAGGTGGATTCTTGATGGAGTATTCTAGAATTAGGAATTTTAAAACATGACTAACAACAACAGCAGCAGCAGCAACAACAAAAGAAAAGAGCAACGTTGTCACAAACTTACAGTTCCACCTGTTGGGCCTATTATACCTTCTCTGCCCAGAGGGCCAGCGTTTCCCTGTGGAGGGAGAGAAAACAGTCTCACTCTGAGAAAAAGTCAGTCCCATTCTCCATATAATTGAAAAGAAAAAAAAAACCTAGAAAACTTGTGCTATGGAAAAATAGCTATCTTTAAGTAGTTTTTGTTGTAATACAACAAAATTTATTATCATAAGAACCCTGATTGCTCTTTGGGATGATGAGGGAGGGGGACTTGATTGGGGGAGGGGGAGGGAAATGGGAGGCGGTGGCGGGGAAGAGACAGAAATCTTTAATAAATAAATAAATAAATAAATAAATAATTATAGTAATTTTGACAGTATGTGGTGCAATTGCCTATGTCACTGCAGTTTCCTACCAAGGGTGCTGTAAATTATGATTTCCTAAACAACATAAATCAGAATTAAGTGCTCATGTGTTGAGAAGTCCAAGGATGTATCTGTGTGTAGAGCGTTGCTTAACCAATGGAATTGCTTTATGTAGGGCACTAGAATAATGCACACATTTAAATAGGAGTATCCATGGATGATGGAGGGACAGGTGCCTGAGTTCCAGGGAACACAGGGCAGGTCCGGATGGAACCTTATGTGACCAAAGAAGCCTCAGGTCCCTCTGTGAGACATAGCCAATGCAGAATCCAATAAAAAGGGCCTGAAGACTAACTTTTCAATTATGAAGATATTCCCAGATGAGCAAGGTAGCTAGCTAATCCTTTTCAGTATGTACATATACTGCTTTTTGGATGAAAATAAAATACTCATTTTAGTTTTTTTTTCTCCCTATCAAATTCCACTCCCACTTCCACTGACAGCAATCTTTTCCTTCTGGTTCAGTTAGTATGGAATATCCAACTCTAAGTACCTCATAGTTTTCTCTGTTTTTCAGACCATGCAGAGGTAAAGAAAATACTGTCAGTTTCAATCTAATGTAGTGTGGTCTGCTGTCTAACAGCTCCACTATTAAACGGACCTGCCAAAAGAAAAATTACCTGATAGGCTAAAGGAGTTGGGGTCGCTTTTGAAACATAACAAACTTTAAGAGACAATTTGTAAACATGGCACACAAATTTCAAAGATCTCTGATTGAACCAAGAAGCTTGATATTTTAGTTAAGTCAATGCAGGCTTTATCACGGTGGTTCTCACCTTTCTAATGCTGTGATCTTTTAATACAGTTCCTTATGTTGCATTGACCCCCAACCAAAAAATTATTTTTGTGCTACTTCATTCCTGCAACTTTGCTACTGTTATGAACTTTATTATTATTATTATTATTATTATTATTATTATTATTATTATTATTATTATAGATAGAAGTTTTGTCAAATGGGTCACGACTCACAGGTTGAGAACCACAGCTCTGGACTCAATGGCCATTGAAGAGACTTTAGTCTAATTAATTATGATGAACTCTCTCAAATAATTCTTTGTTAAAAGAATAGAAAGATAGACGCTGACACTAGAAGAAAAGAGACTGGAAGCATTACAATTATCTATATTTATCTAAATGTTCAGAACCATCACACTATGATTTTAATGGTAGGATCAGTTATCTATGTAAGTGTGTTTTTGGAACGGAGTGCAATAAAATCTTGATTTTTCTAGTTTAAGTACTCTTACTTAATCACCAAACATTTCTTGATTTTGGGGGAGAAAGCAGACTTGAGGCCACTTACTGTCCGCAGTGCGCTCTGATTGTACAGGTTTAGTGAATAGCCCTACAGCGCACAGCTTGGCCAATCGTAAAGGAGCCAGTTCTTCCTCTGCTGTCCTGCTAGCCTACCATGGTCTAATCCTCTCCAGAGACTCAGCTCCCCAGCTGCAAAGCAGGGTGACAGCGCTCTCATAAAGTTTTAATTGGACTGAATGACAGAAGGGACACAGACTGAACTCTGGTACCACCTTCCCCTACTAACACATCGGGACTTTTTTACTTATCTCCCGTAAACAGCCGACTCCCAGGCGTTCTCTTATTACAAGTCTTGCTTGTCAATGACTGGTTGTGAGCTCTTTACATGAACTTTTCCATTAACGAGGTGACAAAAGTAATTGATCCACAAAGTGATATAGGCTTCAGTCCTGGCCTGGTCCAGAGCCTCAGCCCATCATGGGACCCTGCTGAGGACAGCATCCATACTCCGATGAGGCCACAGAAGCAACATTTATTTTACAGTAGTCTATTCGTATATACACACTCGTGGAGAATCAGAAGTTACGCACTATATAACAGCACCCACGTTCCTTGGTTCCTTTCGAAATGGTGACAGCGATAAACAAGCTTACACCTGGAGACGTGTTGAGGTGGGTCTCCAAGCGAACAGTCACAACAACGCAGCCCTTTGTTTTATTGACGGAGTTAGGGGGGTGATGTAGAAGTTTAAGAATTTGACCTCATTCCCTACTTTGAGCAAGACAGCGGCTGGGTCACAAAGCTCTTCAGGAGACTTTCCTGCTGCCTTTGAACTGCTTCTCATCTTCCTCCCTCCTGTCCTCCCAGGCCCTAGCAGCTGTGACTAGCCAAATCGCTATTTGCCGTTTAGAAATGGCTGCTTTGTTTCATTTCCGTTTCATAGACCGTTCCTCATTACGACGGCATGGTTAATATAAACTACAAGGAAGCGGAGCTAGCACTGGCTGGGCTCGAGGCTGGCTCGTTTACATTCCCTGCATTCTGCAGCTCCAGGCACCGAACTGCTGACTGACATTCCCTAGCCTTTGATTTTTGGATCTCTTTCAGCAATCCACCCCCCTCTCTGGGGATACCTGATTCTGAGCAGGAAATCCTCAGCTTTGGGGAAAGGGCCATCAAGTGTGGTCTGAAGAGTTCTGGACAGAGGCAAGCCCCCTCTGGGTGGGTGGCATTTGCGCTCCGGCTGTGTTGATGTGCATGACACAAGACTGCTTTATTACGTTTCTGATGCTCTGTTAACAGACACGCTGCCCATTCTCCACAGCTATTCTGATGATTCTTTTTAAAACAAGAACTGAGAAGTGTGGGTGGTCTATTATGGGATTTTGCCTAAACTAAGTTATGAGCTGTGAAAGGTTGGGGCTTGCACGGGCCGTTATGAGTTTCCATCTTGAAAATCACTTTATTAACTTATTAATGTGAAGTGTATTAATTTAAAGTGCTTCAACAAGCAAACAGGCATAGGTCTTGGGTGACAGAATGACTCTCTATACTTACTCTCTGCCCAGGGGGACCTTTAGGGCCTGCAATTCCAGCAATACCAGCATCCCCATCTGGACCCTAGAAATACAATGAAAAACAGAAAGCCTGCTTTAGCCTTCTATAAATAGCTCACAGACGAAGAGTCTCATGCCAATCTAGAAAGCTATCAAAAATATTTCTTAAAATGGGAACAAAAGCCAACCATATAAGAAAATTGATGGGACATACAATTATAGAAATTTTGGTTTAAGTGTATGTGTGTGAGAGAAAGAGATAGAGAGATAATTAATAGATAGATGGATAGATGATAGATAGATAGATGGATAGATAGATAGATGATAGATAGATAGATAGATGGATGGATAGATAGATAGATAGATAGATAGATAGATAGACAGACAGAGCACATATGGGTATTTAGAGGGTTAGAGGACAGTATCATCTCACACTGTGTTTCTGACACGGTCTCTTGCTGCATTAGCCGTGCTAGCTGGCCACCGTGCGAGTCCCTCATCACCCCCTCCCATTTTCTCACAGTGGCTGCTGGGACTGAAGAAGGCTGAGCCACTGTGGCGGGTTTGGTACAGATTCTGGATTCTGGGCATCAGCCCCTTGTCTTATGTGGCAAGCTCTTTACTCAATGAGCTATCTCTCCCTCCTTAAGTTTTTTTTCCAGACAAGGTTTCATCTATCTCGGGCTTGCCTTGAACTCTCATCTTCCTGCCTCACCAAGTTCAGAAATAGCAGGAGCTTTGAATTAACACTTTCAAAACTCAAATGCATGGATATATATATATATTAAAGATTTTAAAGATTAAAGAAAATTTCAGGTAATATACTAAATATTGATTATCTCAGCACCTCTCTCTTTCTGAGATACATATAAGACCGCCAGAACATGCACATACTCTGGGACCTGGGAATCCTTGGAATCCTGTCAATCCTTGATCACCGTGTTCCCCCTGCAAGGCGAACAGACAGAAGAACCGTTACTCTACAGTAGAGGCCTGATCTGCAGAATTAGTGCTTGACGATTCAGAGTTGACACATACTGGCTGCCCTTTCAGGCCAGGCTCTCCATGTCGTCCTTGGTCACCTTGTGCTCCTCGTTGACCTCTTTGACCTGAAATTCCAGGTTGACCAGGTAGCCCTTGTTCACCCTACAGACCAAACAAAGAAAGGTGATTTTGACCTCTGAACCTATACATACATTAATGAAATATAAATAGATATCCATTTTCAGCCTAACACAAGGCATTGGGAACGTCAAATATTTTCTCTTTGTCCTTTCCACCATTTCCCACAAGTAAAATTTTATTATTATAAACAAAAAGTATAGATACAAGAAAGGAAAATCCCAGGGACTGGGGTGGTATGCATGCGGAACGAAGAGGGAAGGGGTGGCACAGTCGTGTTAGACAGTGTCATGTGAGCTAGAACATGTTTTGTGATAGTTTTGCGATCTGTTTTCCCTGTCTTCTAGAGATGACCCCAGAAAGAGCAGTTTCCTGTGGGATGGACCCTGATTTTACCATGACTATCATTTGATTTCTACCAATCTGAATGATGGTTTACTCTATTATCAGGTTATTGAACACTTGTTGAATGGCTCTATTATCAGGTTATTGAATGGCTATACAGCTTTGCAGGAATAAGAGTGTATTTGATAAAGTATGAATCTAGAAGCAAATTCTATTTTTCTACATGTAGAAAGCAGATGACAGAGAAGGAAGGAGAAGTAGAAACAAGTAGAAAGAAAAGAGCATTTTGGAAATGCTTCTTGTTCTCTGTTGGCTACCATGGGACACAGACGCGTGTAGGCATATACTTTTTTTTTTCCTAATGCGGATTTCCTATAACCCAGATTTTATTGCAGCACATTCAGCCGTGATCTAGACAGGATATGTAGGGTGGGAACAGGTGGCTTGTCCTCCCCGACACACATGATAAGAAAGTACCTTTGGGCCCGGAACACCAGGGCTTCCTGGTGGGCCTGGTAAGCCCTTTCCTCCTCGAGGACCTGGGGATCCAGCCAGTCCTGGTCTTCCTGGGATGCCTCTGACACCCTGAGGAACACAGACAAGACATGGAAACAAGGGTGTGTTGAGAAGTCCATGTAGAGGCTAGATACACACAGAGGGGCTGCTGGTGGCATGGCGCCCATGTTTGGAAGTATGCTTTCCCACAGGAGTGAAACAACAAAGGATAGTTTGGAAGCCCCACCACTCACAGGAAATATCTAATTATAGTTAATATGATCTTGGATTTTTAAGATAGAGACTCCAAGGCAATACCCAAGTTGCCACTTGGTTTAGACAAGCAGGGTATAGAGTTGCTTTGCTGCAATTCTAACTTAAGGACGTCTACTCCAATGGACATGGTAGCTCTAACAGGAGACTGCCTCCCCACAAAGAGTTTTCTATTCCTCAGTTACATGATTCTAGTAAATCCAGTGAATAGAATTTGAAGATGAAGGTTAAGCAAGCAAATATTAAATCCCTAAAACCAAATCCTGGACCAGGGTTGGCCATCTATGGCTTGCAAGCATTCGCCTGTTCTTGTATAGATTGTGGCACAAGCACAGTTTTTACATTTTAAATCATAAGACAGTAATAATAATAATGATGATGATGATATTTAAAATGTTAAGAGTATATGAGATTAAAATTTTGGCAAATATAAATAAAGCTTTATTAGGATATAGCCATATTCATTCTTGAATGCATTGACTCTGGCTTCATTTGTGCTGCGGCAGTAGAGCTGAGTTGTCATGATGGTGGCAGAGATGGCAGCACTCCTATTTGCTGTGCAGCAAACTGAAGTGAGGGATATTTCAAATGGAACATACATGGTCTTCCTGTGACTTTTATCTTATGTCTTTCATTCCTGGAACATATCTACCATGTCGAATGTGAAAGGTGAACTTTAAACGTCATGATTTATAGGCAGAGTGGAATGTGGAGTATTTTGTTCTCGAATTAGATGTCAAACTTTTGTGTTTGTTATGTACTGAAGCTACATCTGTAACTAAAACACATATGACACACACCAGCAACATTGGATCAAAGACACATTTCAACTTTACTTAAATGCAAGAGGCAGGAAGTTAGAAAGTTTAAAAAGGAGTGTCTTATTGTAGCAGAATTCGCACACACACACACACACACACACACATGCATACACATACTTTTTTAAGAAGGCTAGACTAAAATTAAGTGTTCAATTGTTGACTCAGTAAATGATTAAACTTGTTTGTAATGACTGATTACATCATGTATCAGAAAACTCTTTTTCAACATTGTTTAGCCTTTCCGGTGAGAATATTGCTTGAAATGTTGGCACTGTAATAGAATCGACAGTTTGAGACTATAGGAAATGCTTTTAAACTGGGTTTCTTGCTCTTGCTAAGTCAACAGAAGATTGTAATATTGTGCAGTCATTCATTAGAGGAGTCAGCATTGAGCTCGAAATGATGGAAGAATTAACCTGCATGGATAAGTTGTGGGTGACTGCAAGGAAGACTAGTGCCATGGAAGTTAAGGACAAACAATCCGTACAGCCTGAAGGAGAATCTTTTAAGAGGCAATAAAACCGCTAGATGTGATCAGGAAAAGCCCTACTGGACAAACTTCAAAATCTGGAAAAAGTCTGGTGTTTGAAGCTATTAAATATTCATTGCAGTACTTGCCAACAGAGGATCTGGGGGAAATATTTGGATTTAATATATAGATTATCCAACCTGTGAGGCAACAGTGAATTCCATTGGATTTTGTGGGTTTAATCTTCTTTGGTTGAATAAAATTTTTAATTGAAACCAGGAATGGGATACTTTGATATCCAATTAGGCAATGTTCGATGGCTTGGGATAAGTATAGCTTTGTTAAGGTATGCTGAGACAGAGATGGAAACTTTCCTAAATAAGAGAAACATCCTTCCATATAAGAGGCCAGTAAATATATCTGAATCTGCCCAAAATAAAGTCATATGAAGAAAGAAATGACATGGGATATAGCTCATTGGGTAGACGGTTTGCCTGGCATGCAGGGGGCCTAACCAATGTCCAGCACTGCACAAACAAGGTGTTTTCATCTGCACCTGTGACCCCATCACTCAGGAGATAGAGAAGGACTGGGAGGTTAAGGTTATCCTTGACAAGGTGAGCTTGAGGATAGGTTGGAATTCTTAAGACCCCATCTAAAAAAAACAAAGCAAATTCAGAAACCAAAACCACCCAGCTAACCAAACAAGCAAAACCAATTAGGTTTTGCAGTCAACTTTATAAAACTTATTAGTTAATGAAAATTGAAATGACATAGGAAAGCAGTGATTGTACGTGAGAAGCACGAAGTATTAACTTCAACATCTGAACACAGGTAACAGTAGGCACACTATACATTTCCTGCAGTGTCATAATCAAAACAAGAATTGTGTGGCAACTGATGGATTTTCTGAGTTCAGTTTCAGGTGCATATTTGAGAAATGGAAGATTCTGTGTTTTCTGATCTATTTGACTGTACAGCTGAGGAGTTTCTACGTAATCGTCAACTGGAAATGATTAAGCTATAATATAATGGTATGTTAAAAGACAACTATCAAGGGAAAAACCTAATAGAATTCTACAAATTCCTTCCACGCACTGAATATGTTCAATTAAGATCATATGCTCATAAATTGCAGTACTAGGAAGTTCCTATCTCTGTCAAAAGACAAAACATGTAAAATATGCAGAATCCCAACAAAGAGCAGTTTAACAGAGGAGAGAAAACTGTTAATCTAACTGCAGTGAGTTAAGTGTTGGCACTCCAAAGAGGGCGACTTTGCCTTCTCCGTCTTTCTTACTAGTGGTACTCAATTATTACGTGTTAAAATTATTAATGAATCAAACGTATACACTTTTTTATTTTGTCATACAAATTTGTGTGCAAAACTCTCAATTTCCCTTCTTTTCAACTCATTCTTCTTAAATCTGCTAAGTTCCCTCTATAATCTTGCTACTGTCTGAGTGTGCTCCTTGGATACTAAATCACATTATTCAATAATTCTTCCAAGTGCTCAACAAGGATTGTTTTTAAAGTATCAACTATTGTAAGGAAGACACAAAGGAAGCCCTCTAGGGAAGATGTTTATAGTTGAGATATGATTCTTAATTTCAAGAAGATCTATCTATCTATCTATCTATCTATCTATCTATCTATCTATCTATCTATCTATCTATCTATCATCTATCTATCCATCATCTATCTATCTATCATCTATCTATCTATCTATCTATCTATCTATCTATCTATCTATCTATCTATCTACCTACCTACCTACCTATCTACTGAGGGGAGAATCTCCACAATGTAGAGTTTGGAAGTAGATATTGTAGTTTACATATCGCAAAAACATTATCTTAAATGTATTGGTCTGTCCTATTTATTTTCCTTTGCTTCTTTCTATAAGTTTTAGATTGATTTAATATATGTTATAAACTTACATTTCCAGGATGGCTTTCTATATGAATCCTGAGGACTACGAGGAAATGAGATTATCTCATTTAGAGTTCCTCCACACAAATGAAAGAATGTCCTGTAAGAGGCACCTGAGACTTCGGGAAAGTTTCATAAATGACAAAACAAGACTTAGGTGTTGCCAATGACCAAATCTCTGATGGGAATATGACTTAATAGGAAAGGGATTTTGTTGTTGTTGTTGTTGTTTTGACACAGGGTTTCTCTGTAGTTTTGGAGCCTGTCCTGGAACTAGCTCTGTAGACCAGACTAGCCTCAAACTCACAGACATCTGCCTGCCTCTGCCTCCTGAGTACTGGAATTAAAGATGTGCGTCACCACCACCCGGCTCAAGGAAAAGGATGTTTTAAAAGTAAAGTTTGAGCTGGACATGGTACCATACACTTGTAATCCTAGAATTCAGGACACTGGGTAGGAGGGTGATGAGTTCAAGGCCATTTTGGGCCACACAGTGAGAATCAGTCTCCAGACCAACAAACAAACAAATGCCATCAATAAAACAACACCCCATCCACCCAACTATCCAGTCACCCATCCACACAACAGCCAATCCTCTATCCACCCAACAACCAACCAAGAAACACCAAAATTCTAATGCAAAGTATCCCTTCTCATTGGGGAAAATACTCAGCCGCTAGGAGACACAAGGACTCTATGATGTCTTACAGCATTCTTCAAAGGTCAGAGCTAAAAGATGGAAGGAAAGGCACGTGAGGAAGGGAAAACAAAACAAAGCAAACGTACTTAGACCAGCAAAGTGACTTAGTTAGACTGAGTTAAAAGGCTGTTATTGGTGTAATAATTCAAAAATAATGGGTTATCATCCCAACTTGTGAGCTACCTTTTCCTAGATATCACAGGGAGAGGTGCCATACAAGCACAGTGTACTGGCTGTAGGCTATCTCAAGGTCCTGCAATTCCAAAACAGTGCTGCTTTAATTGCGTCATAATTCTAGGTAAATTTTAAGGATCATTATTTTTCTAGTAGAAAAGACATACACTTTTCTGCCCAGGCACAGACCACAGACACCTAGACAGAGCAGCTCTCAGGGCAAGACAGCTGATTTGTAAAAGATTTACAAGAAGAGTCATCACGAGAACCTTTGTTAAGGTTACATGGAAATGCAATTTTTCTCGAGCTGTCAGACAGTCTACACAGCCTAATGGATACACTGCGGATCACTTACTAGTCAGGCTGGTTTCTTAGAGAGAAATTCGAGGATGGTAGCAGAGTGTTCTGTACAAAGTTCTAAGAGTGTTTCAGACAGGCAAAGAACAAACATTTTTTACTAGGGATACACAGATGGATGATTAATTTTGCTTTCAAGAGAAACAGATGCTCATTCCAGGCATTCCCCCCAGTGGCTGCAGAGGACTATTGAGTAAAGTGGTAAAGTAATACAGCGAAGTTTTGTAAACAGAACCACAGTAATTGTTCATTTTGGTAAGCGATGCTGAAATCAATGAATAGCTTACCTGAGTCTTAGAAGGTTAATATGGCAGACACACAGGGACAAACTGAAAAATTTCCTACATCTATACAAAGTATTCTCTAGTCAATTTACTAGCATTTTTATATAGTTAAAAGGTACTATCCGATGACAAAACAGAAGGTTAACATAACAAGAAGAGTATATGATGTCTCGTGGCCAGGAAGCTCCATTGTTAGCAGACAAAGGCTGTCTCCCTATAGAAATGAGTTGTGAGCCCTTCAGGAGAGCATGGCCAGTATAAGCAGAGAGGGATGGCCATTAGTCGGAGGCTCTAAGAAGAAAGGTCCTGGGTTCGATGAGTGAAGACAACAGAAGCGTCACACAGTGGGTGCGTTTAGTCTCTGCGTACCTCCCATGTGCCAGAGACTGGCATCACAGTGTTTCCCTTGTTCTCCATTACACCAGGTGAGGAAGACGAGGTGCTTTTCACTTTGACCTCTCTCCTCTGAAAGAAAGAAATTCTTGTCTTTTCTGAACGGAATGGAAAAAAAAGCCAAGAATGAAAAGGCAGCTTCCCCGTAGACACTGACAAGAAAAACAGAGATTTTGGAACCCAAGTGTGTATAATAATAAAGGAGAGAAGGAACGATCTCTCTACTGCTCCCTCCGGTCCTTGCTTTCACGGTCTAACTCTCACTCATATTGAATGAGCTATCTTAAGAAATTAGTGGTAAAAAAAGTCTGTGAAATCTGGGCAATAGTAGAAATACACATTAGAAAGAGGCTCAGCTAAGAGGCTAATGTCTTTAAAATTGCATTGAGAAAATTAGAAACATTCATGATGCTAATTCTATTGATTTTTCAGTCAAATGGGAAAAAAAATGAAACTGAACTTCATATTATCTGATTTTTTTTAAAAAAATTTCTAGGAAGTTTTGTTTTTCTTTTCTTTTCTTTTTTTTTTTTTGGCCTCTATGTTGCCACAAACCTGTTTTATACATAGGGTTTTGTTCATGTAGTTACTATGTAAGAAGAGAGCATAAAATTAATTTACTTCCTTTAGCACAAAAATTTAGCACAATATCCCAAAGTTTTATTTTAGGTAACATAAGTGTGAAGGTTTTTTTTTCTAAAGCAATCCCAAGAGCTATAAACAGAACACTGTACCTCCTCTACTGTAACAGCTAAAAACCACTTCTGCTTGAGGAGAAAGTTCTCGTTTTATTTGATTTACCAAATATATTCCTCCGAGGAAAGAAGTGGCTGTTTAAACATTCCTGGGCTAGAGCTTATGGGTAGTTACATGCCAGGTTACAGCAAGTATTAATTATGCCACATTTATAACACTGTCCTACAGCTCCATCAAAACCAACACGGTCAAGAGTTAGAGAAAGATTTATGAATGAGCTGTGTGCTAAAGTTGGGAGGTAATTTTAAACATCTAGACCTATTAAAGCGTAGGGGCCGAGAGGAAGCTGAGGCTGATCTTAAGCAGGTAAAGGTATCGGTGCTTGATTTGTGTCTATTTCCAAGTCCACGAAACCAACCTCTCACTCAGATGCAGCACACATCAGCATTGTACTTTTCTACCTCACAGGCATTATTTACATGCGTGCATTCCAACAGAGGGTCATGCCTTAACTCTGTAAAGCCTGAACAGAGACCATGCCACTGCAATACGTGCTGTAAACAGAGAACATACCACTGCAATACGGGCTGTGAGAAATCACCTTTGCTGAGGTCTCAACACGCAATCCCAGGGTCACCAGAGGCCGGAAGAGGACTCAGGTACACCTGGCTCTTCCACACGTCTCGCCACTCACTGCCGTGGAGAAATCAGTGTGTCCCTTCCTACATCAAAGGTAACTAATACCACATTGGTGTATCTCACCCCATCCTCCAGGAACCCTGCGAATGGGCCAGACTCCTCCCTGACTCTGGGCATTTCCATTGTGATTCCTTTTATTCAGCAGGCTCTTTTCACATCTGGATTCATCTTATCTCCACCAGGTTCATTATAACCTTCTCATGGAGTCTTTCCTTCTAAACTTCATATCTAACCTGCCTTGCCCATGATGCTCTATCACATAACTTTCTTTCCTCGCACTCAACAAGATTTGCCATTATCTACTGCATCTGCTTAGTCCAGTATCCATTATTATCAATCCATAAATTGTGATTTTTTTTATTAAGGGTCAAATCTAACACTTTCTTGATGTTTCATGTACACTCCATGAAGTCAGCATTTGTTCAGTTTATTATATTCTATAACTCCTCACTCAAATCAGGCACTGAACAAATATTTGGGCTCTAAAGTAATGTTAGAATAAGCCTTTGTATTTATCCCTAGATAGAGACAATATTGACTCAATAAGTTCAGATAATGTGTTAGGCCCTTTACATATAATATTTCATTTGATTATAGTCAAAACCATATAAATTAGATATTGATATACTTATTTAATAGATGTTGTTTAGGATGTTAATTAACTAGTTAATAAATCATAGTTACCACATGAAGAACATTTCTCAATGATTTATAGGCTTCTCTTATGAGCCTGACAATGTGCAAGGTGCCAGGCATCCAAAAAAGTGTAAAACACAAGACCTGCTATACAACAGTTTACAGTCTCTCGGGAGAAAACAGCATAAACAATTGACATCTAAATTAACTGAGCTCTGCTGGAGAAAGCCCCCTGAGTCTACTGAGTTCTGAGCAGACAGGGCTCTAATTCAAAGTTAGGTTAAACTTGGATTGAGTCCTGAAAGGTTAAGAAAATATTCATCATAGAGTTAAATGGAAAGGTGGAAGAACTTTCTAAGCAGAGAGAATAAATGGCATGCATAGCATCAGGAAGGTAAGGAGAGCCATACAGAGAATTTGGAGGGGATAGATTAGGAAGTAAGTAGACTTCACAGAGTTGAGCATCATTGTGAAGAACAGGGTGTTGACACTGGATTTCCTGGTTTTGAATTCTGGTCCCCATGCTTATTGACTGTGTGATCTTGGGTAAATTTTTTAGTCTTCCTGGGTTTCAGCTTCCTTCTGGTAAACTTGACCTCAGAGGGGTTAAATAACTTAATATACGATCAGCACTGGGCTAGTGTCTGGTACACAGTAAACACTGATAACCTAGCTGTTCTTATGTTTGAAATGAGCAGGACCCATGAAGAGCAGATTAGAATGTTGGGCTGGCAAAGTAAACAGAGGCCAGATACCGAAGGAACACCATTCCACGGAGTATGAGCTGTATCTGACGGGGTGGGGTTCGGCCAAGATTCAACTAGGAAACTTCTTTCCTTCTGCAAATCTTTCACTCTGTTACTAATAAGCTGCCACCAATCTGAGCTCTGTCCTGGAAGAGATCCTAATGAGCAGGAAATCTGCCCAATGAAAGCCGCCATAGCAAAAGAGGGAGAGAGTTACAATGAGGTCAAGCCCGAAGTGGATAAGCAGCTCTTCATAACGAAGAGTCGGCAGGATCTGTTCAGTGGAGACTTGTCCTTCACAAGTATGCTTCTCTAAAACACTTAAAGACAGAACAAAATTTCGTGAGTGTGACTAGGTCATAGGTTACAGATGAGCAGAGGTGGGTGCTTAGGACCAGGCTCCCAGGGTGGTCACGGGTGGGCTGCCGCCGTGTGAGTTTCCTCTTTTACAGTACATGGGTACAAGCCATGAGAGAGAAACTCAAGATTCTCAGTGTTCTTTTAAGACAACACTAAACAGAGTCACCCGTGTTTAGACAAATGGCAAAATCAGGCTAGAAAGGGCCCTGATTTGTCCTAAGTAAGTTGTTAGTTTCATTTTATTTCTTCCTTTCCAAAACCCAGTTTTATTAGCGCAGCAAGAAAAGTAATAATAAAAAAAGGGCTGGTAAGACCTCATTTTGGTGACAAATGGATTTACGATTTTTTCAAGGAAAAGTTTTTTTCCCTAAATGATTGAGGTCCTGTGTTTGTACAGAAGCCCAGCTCAATGAAAACAGCATGGTAGACTCATTTGCCGCAGCTGTGCTCAGTGTCTGGCCTCAGAACACTCCGTCTGAGCAAAAGGAAATTCACAAAGGCAACTTGAGCCTCCCCGGTACTATCCCTCAGCTACGGTCACATGACCTTGAAAAACATTGAAACTGCAGAGTGGCTATGCCAGGAATTCTTAAATCTGTGGCCACATCAAAACTAAGAAAGAAAAGAAAAGAAAGAACATTGTTTAGGGAAACCAGGCAGTTGCATAATGCTACAAACCCTAGAATAAATATTTGTCTAAGTGGATAAACCCAGCAGTCTTTAAAGGTGCGCCAGAGAACAGCATGGTGCCATGATTTAAAAAAAAGCCAGTGGGAAGATGTCCTTATCCTTGGTTGAAAATACTTCAGAAATCTTCCTTGTATTTAGCAGTGATATTATTTCCTCCAAAATAGCTCAAAAAAAAAAACCTTAGTAGCTTTACTTCTGCTCTAGAAGTTATTCTCTTGGACATTGCTCACACTAATGACCAGGTAGCCACTGAAGGTTCCAGTTCATTTTGTATAGTCTTTAAAAAACATTACATTCTCAATTTCATATAAAATATTCTGTGGTGAGGAGAGATATTTACAGAAAACATTTCCATCTTTGTAAATACCCCCAAAGATGTGCCAACATTGGGGTTGCAATGCAGAGTCTGTAAGGGAAAGTTAATTTGTTTTTATTTTGATAGATATAATGTTCTTTAATGCTCAGGGCATCCCAGCATCCTAAGTATACTTACGAAAAATTTCCACCAGATCCTGTGAAAATGTTGAAAAGTAGTAGGTGATGGCTATGATCTGATGCCAATTTAGTTGCCTTCTAATGGCAATACCAGATGTCACTCAACTTCATGGCCCTGGGAGGCGAATTGCAGCAGTATTTAAATTATTATAATTCATATTATTTTTTCCATCTCAATCAATAAGCTTTCTGTGCTGAACATATATAAAAGAAAGTATGGCTCAAATCTCTTTTAAAAATTAGTTTCCAGATAGGAGAATAATAGAAGAAGCAGACACAGAGGCTTTGTTGTTCAATTAATTCTCCCCGGACTCTTCCTTCCCTCCATTAGGCCATCAGCTTCATAAGCCTTCCTGATGAGGGTTTAAACATGCCCAGAGTGTCTCACTAGAGGTAAGTTATGACCTTAAGTTAATCTCTAGTTACTGTCCTATTTTCTCATCCAGAACTCAGCTTCTCCACTGAAGGCTCTGATGGTCTGACTATCTTGACATTTTATTATCCAGTCTCTCCTCAAGCGATCCAATTCAATAATCAGACCAATGGATCTCTGCTGGAGTTGCTGACGTTCTCCACACACTAAACCACAGTGCCCATAGTTCCATTCCACTAGATTTCTGTTTTAGGACTTCACCTGTAAATACCAGAAATTGACCTTGGATGATTTAAAGGGGAAAAAGACAACTGCAACTCATATAATCACAGATAAACAATGAAAATCAGGTTTAAAAGTCTGATGGTTAAAGGGTAGTCAGAAAGTCAAAGCCGGACTCTGAGACTTGTACCACGCGTGCGGCTGAGCAGGGGACACTACCGAGACCACTACTGCGGCTGACAACCGTGTGCTGGATTTAGTAGCTCAGGGTAGAATCCCCCTGTGGGGAGCAGATGAAGTCCCAAGTGAATCTGCCTTGTTGACATGAGCAGGGCCATGCCAAGGACCCCGGTGCCTCAGACCCACGGCAATGGCAAAAGCTTCCCCAGGTCAGGTTCAGAGGGATGCTGACCCTGACTTGGAAACTGTCAGCTGCAGCTTCTGCCTCCCAGATGACTGCAACCTGAGACTCTCGCCTACAGAGTCTTCCTTCCAAGCTAGTTAACCAGTCTCCTTCTCAGTGTGTGCTGTAAGTATTAAATGTGCTGAGTTCCCAGGCTGATGCTCGTTCAACTCCATCAGAGTACATGGCGCACCTGATCTCAGCTTCTCCGTGTGGGTCAATCTTCAAACCCAGCAGGCAGTGGCATCCTGCCTTGTTGCTTCCATGAATCACTACTACCCATTTGGTTAAAATTTTGTTAAAGGATTAAAAATATAAAAGTATAAAATAACCACTCTGTGAAAATACAAAGGAAGACAATGTTTTTATGCAGCTACTTAATGTTCTTTAAACTGCGTTACGATAGAAGTCCAAAAGTTAAAAAATATTAAGAAAAATTTATATTAAAATGTTATAGTAATCTAGGGTTAATTTATTATTGAATATAACTGTTTCATAAAATACATGCTCTGTAGCCTAATTCATGGAGCCTGTGAATTCTACAGTAGCAGACTCATGGCTTGGGTCTCCATGCTCACTTGCCATTGTTCACTGAGTCAACAGGACAACCACTCAGCTGCTCAAACTCATTCATGCTAAATGTCTTAGAACAGAGCAATGTTCTTTTGCTTGTGTGTGTATGTAGTGTGCATGTGTGTGTATCAGTCTATGATGTTTAATAATGATGGAATCCCTTCATGTGTGGTATACGTGTGTGTGTGCATGTGCCTGTGTCTGTGCACATGTGGTATACACGTGTGTGTGTGGTGTATGTGTGTGTGTAGTCCTGAGAGCACAAAGTTGACCTTGAGTGTCTTTCTAGATTGCCCTCCATTTGATTTATTGAGGCAGGTCTCACAATTCAACCTTAAGCTTGTCAACTTGTGATGTGGGATGCCCCTCTTTATGCTGTGAATACCGTTGGTTAATAAAAAAGCTCTTTTGGGCTTGTGATAGGGCAAAGTAGGTCTAGGTGAGAAAAACTAAGCTGAATGCTGGGAGAAATAAGGCAGAGTTTAGAGAAGCCATGTAGCCCTGCTGGAGACAGATGCCAGAACTTTACCGGATAAGCCACAGCCTTGTGGCAATATACAAATCAATGAAGATGGATTAATTTAAGATATGAGTTAGCCAGAAATACACTTAAGCTACAGGCCAAATAGTATTGCAAATAATATGGTTTCTGTGTGATTATTTCAGGGCTGAGCAGCAGGGAACAAACAAGTGGCATCCTATAGCAAACCTGACAAGTCTAGCTGGCCACCTTATTCTGGGGAATCCCTCCCTCTGCCTCTGGGATGTCAGGTATCATGATTGCTTAGCACATGGATGGGTAATGAGGATCTCAATTTTGGTCTTCACACTTGAGCAAAAACTGTTTTATCTACTGAGTCATCTCCCCAATCCCCCATGCACCTTTTAAACAAATACTTTACACATTTTCAGGGCACTTCTCTATGTTCAGCTACATAAATAACTCCTGTAGTGTTAAAGTATCAAGACTACAATAGTCAGTACCGTAACATGGTGTACAACTAGAAGGTAAGGCTGCACTACATAGCACTGGCTGTGGTAAGCTGCACAATTACAGTTTATGTAAGTACAGTCTTGTAGTAATAAGTGCGGCGGCTGGGCTGCGTCCCCAATACCCCAGCCGCCTGCCCGGATAGCTTTACCCGAAATAATTACATGGACACTGTATTCTTTTAAACACCGCTTGGCTCATTTCTATCTAGCCTCTTCTAGGCTAACTCTCGCACCTGGACTAGCCCATTTCTTATCATCTGTATAGCACCGGCCTTACCGGGAAGATTCTAGCCTAAGTCCATCCTGGGTCGGAGCTTCATCACGTGCGTCTGCCTGGGAGCTGGGCATGGCGTCTCTGCTGAGGCGTCTGCTCCAGAGAGCAGAGCTGTGGAGTCTGACCTCACTTCCTCTTCCTCCCGGCATTTTGTTCTGTTTACTCCTCCCACCTATCTCCTAACCAATGAGAGCCAAGCAGCTTCTTTTATTTTAACCAATGACCTTCCTCCATCACAGTCTATGATGTTTCATACTGATGGAATCCCAAGCAGTCCTTTTCTCAGAATCCTGTCATTAAACAACACACAAGTGTCTAAGTTCAGTTTTGTGTATGGGTCATCCACCTTGCAACATGGCTAAACTAATTTCTTTAATGGATTCTGGATTTTCTACATGGATAATTGTGTTATGTGCAAAGAAAGACAGTTTTTTCTTCCATTATCATCTGAATGGCTTTTGTTTCTTGGCTGTCTTGGCTGGAACCTTACTGTGTCTGGTAGATTCTCCAGTACCACACTGAATAGATCTTATAAAAAGGAGTAAGGTACATGGGTATCTTACATTATAGTATATCTGCTATCATTTAAGAGCTCAGCAGGCTGCCTTACAAAGTCAGGAGCTTTATTGGAAAGGATACTGAAAATATTGGTGATTGGATAATTGCATTAAAAGTGTAAGAAAGAGAGAGAATGCAAGCAGAAAGTAAGAGCATAAAACCTAATAGTCAAAATTTGAGGCACTATGCAGAGGCGCTGGAGGGTAGAGTCCTATAGAAACAAACATACTTGCTATACATTCCACCTCTTATGTTAGAGGGAAGCTATAGACAGCAATATGCTAGAGCACAGATTAAATACATATGTGCTTGATTATTAAGTTCGCTATTACTGCCACATGAACAACAGGCAAAGACAGGTAACGTTTGGATCAGCAGAAGAAGACTATGATATCCATGGAATCTAGGAAAGGGGAAGGGAAAAGAAACTGCAGGACAGGGGATGGGCTGAAGATGGAGGTGCTCCAAGTGGATTAATGTAGGATCCATAATCTCCATGAGAGCAGCAATTTCCTGCCATTCCTGATGTTTCTAAATATGGCACAAGGGGCACCATAGAGCTTTGAAAAGAAATGAGTATGAGGTAAGTTCACCATTGTTTGAGGATGTCATCTACCTGAAAATCCAATAGAATCACAATAGAAAATTAGCTGAAAAAATTGTTAGCTGTATTAGACTACAACTTTCAAATAAGTTGTTCTCATTTATACAATAAAATTATCTAGTAAGTAGAACATGAATAAGGACATACAGACACCCGAGAGCAGTGTTAGTAGTTGGTGGATTGGCAATTGGAAGCCCAGATTCAATTGTGACCTTACAGTCAATGAGATCGAATGCTACAGTTTCTCTACTATATTGTATAGATGGGTTGAGAGGCTTAGGTAGACAGAATTGTGAAGATGCATTTGTTATATGTAATTGGCATTAGCCACTGTAGCACTGAAAGGGCCCAGAAAGGCACTGGAATTGTGTCTCTATTTGAAAGGGAGTTTTGGAATGCCCTAGAACCCAGGACAGTAGTCTATTATTAGAGGAGAGGTAGACAGAGCTATTGCACGGAGACCCAGCATATAAAATCAGAACGGTTTGGTCTGTACAGCTCTGTGGAAATGTTTAACTTAACATAGGAATCCACAGAATCAACTAAATATATCATGGCTTCCTAGGATGTGTTGATGTTAAACTGGAAAACTTATAGGTCTTACATCGGATACATATTGAACTAAGAGTCTCAGTCTGTTCTCAGATTCAGAGCCAGTTCCCAGACCAGAATCCCCTGAAGGAAAGCAGATCCTCCTGGAAGAAAGCCCCACAGTATGGTGAGAGGTGTATTCTATGACTCATCTCCAAAGCTTGTTCCCAGGGACCTCTGGTCCATTACCATGGGACTGAGTACTGAAGAAAGCAAACCCCAGCCTTCCCAGGGCAAGCTGAAGGCACAGTATGCAAGTTCTCTTTTAGACTGGGCTCTCAGATGAAAGTCCTCTTGTGTGACGGGTGTGGTGTCATATGCCTATAATGCCTCATTATATCCCAGCTCCTGGGAGACTGAAGCAAGACGCTGGTTGAGTGTGAGGGCAATCCAGGCTGCATGGTAAGATCATATTAGAAGAAGAGAGGAAAAATGAAAAGAAGGAAGAAGAAGAGGGTGAAAAGGAGGACAAAGAATGTCCTCTTTAACTAGATAACTACTGTCAAAAGTTTATAAAATATTTATTTTAATTAAATATTCACCTTGGATGTCACACCTGTCTAGGCCTTAACCTGATGTTCTGACATGTTTCCTCCAAAATGAATAGAAATGGTGTTTAAAGAACTCCTTAAAAGCATTCATCTTCACATCTATAACCTTAGCACATATATATTTCTCAAATACTTAGATTGGATAAATAATAGTTTTACTTTTTTTACTTTTAAATATATGAGGCAACTCACCATAGTGAAAGAAGAATATTAACATGGGCTTGGGTTTATGTGCACTGCCTTGCCAGATTCAAATAAACAACTAGGATTGATTTATTACTTAAGAAATGAGAAACAAATCCATGGATAGTCATATTCAAATAATGGAAAATTAACAAGCTCAATTTTACTGGGCTGTTGGAAGACAGTTAATTCTTCTAATGTTTTAAATGAAAATATGACCTGAGATGACAACAGAACTGGATTAGGTGGACACTGATGAAAGAAAAAGAGAAGAAGGCCGAGTAAAGACAAAAATATGGTTCTGGGAGTGGGAGAGATGGCTTAGTAGTTAAGAGTGCTGCTCTTCTAGACAACTGGAGTTCAGTTCCCAGCAGCTGCATCAGGCAGCTCACAACCTCCTGTAACTTCAACTCCAGAAGATCTGATGCCCTCTTCTGGCTTCTTCAGGTACCTGCACTCATGATCATATATACTCATGCACAGATACACATATGCACATTATTAAGAATAAGTCTTTAAAATACATGGTTTAAATTTTTCTGATAAAATAAGATATAACTTTACATTTAAAACTTGATAACTTTGTATCATCATGTCACCCTTAAAAGAGCACAGGAAATAGTCATGCAATTCTTGAAAATACTAGGGCTGTAAAAGCAAAGGGAAAATTATTCTGGGCAGAACCTACTTGAGGTACCGCCAAGACCGAAATGTTCCAAAGAAGGCTGAGAACATTTGATGAACACAAAATATAGCCTGGTTATGGAGTTACAAAATGGAGCTTCTTTATAGTTTTTTTTTTACTTTTAAACTTTTACATGTACAAAAATATATAAATTACTACTATGGATTACTAGGTATAAAATATCCACAAGAATTTACTTTCTGGCATATTTGGAAATAATTGGTACAATTCCAAAATAACAAGAGAAATGATTGACTAAACCTGAGAAAGATAACCCCACCCCCATGTTCCTTAAGAAGACATCAATGCACAAGAAATCAGGAGGATGGGTGCATTTGCACTACTCACAGGAAGTCCTTGTTTGCCCAGGTTCCCAGGCTTCCCAGGGTTTCCTAACATGCCGTCTGCTCCATGGTATCCTTGCAAGCCTTTTGGCCCGGGAAGACCTGGAAGTCCCTTGGTAATTAAAAATTATTGTGATTACAGAGACATACTGGGCAGATGACATTTCCTGCTGTAGAAAAGGTTATATATTTCTGGACCTTGCCCTAAGATAGAATTTCCTCTATTTCTTTTTAATGATTTAGTATTTGTGTTTTTAAGAGAGATGCCTTAAAAGGTCCCCAAAACAGATCTAGGGCTACACCTCCACTGTAGACCATTTACTTCACATCTCTCAGACAATGGATTCAGTCCAAGAACACTAGAAAACTTTCTCTAAACAAAACTGAAAGCAAATCAGCAACTTATTGTGTAACTTCTTGGGCCTCAGTGTGATTCCCTGATATTTCTCACTGTGTTAGTTCATCTTTCTAGCTTGCAGGAAGGATGAGAGATGGACCCCAGAGAGCTCGAGATTCAGGCATTAGTCTCTCCTGACACTCCTTGCATCCTGCTTTCCCCAAGAATAAAGATTATCATGCTCTTTGTTTCCCTTTAATTCAGATAATCATATGACTGATGATAGACCTGAATATCTTGTTCCACTCTTGAACTGAATGATTGACTGATTGATTGTTTTTTTTTTTTTCCAAGACAGGGTTTCTCTGTGTATCTCTGACTGTCTTGGAACTTGCTCTTTAGACCAGATTGGCCTCGAACTCACAGAGATCTGCCTGCCTCTGCCTCTCAAGTGCTGGGATTAAAGGCATTTACCACTACTGTCCGACCCTAAACAACTGAGTTTTATTTGTAGGGTCTTCAACATGAATATCCTTACAACTTATCCTTTTTTTCTTCCTTTGTCCCAATGCAGGCTGGCAGAAGCAGGTATGTAAGTCTTGGCTGGGCAGCATCAGAAGCCTCTTTGCTAACTCTCCAGTCCATATGTACCAACCCAGCTAGAGAAAGACACTGATGCTCAGGTAAAATGAATTTTTATCCTGAGACAAAGGACTGCTTTTCTCCCTACGACTTTCTGCTCTAATACCCAGGAGAACGAGAAGCTGAGCTCTCCGATTAAAACCCAGCTCATGTCTTCTTAACTATACTTGACTCTGGCCTTTTTTACCACTCACTGGGTCCTGTTTCCAAGTCCCCTGTTTACAGTGGTTCACCAAGAGAGAGAAGAAAGTGTCCACAGGGAGGGCTCCATAACACGGGGAAATAGCATCCTTTGCTTGCAGGGACTTAGATTTAAACAGCAAGTTTGGGTTTGAGTTAGCGGTCATATTTTGTTCCCTCTGTGTTCCAGCATGGGTTTGAACTCTTTTCAAGACAGTCTGATTTATCCAACATGACATAACTGGCCCCGGACTACTCTACTTGCTAAAACTGTCAATTCTTTTCAGAAAAACAAGGAAGATTAAAGAGCTCTGTTACTTACGGGGATGCCAGGTTTCCCAGAAGGACCAGGAACTCCTTTTTTCCCCTTAGGACCCTGAAAATGGAAAGTACAGTTGTTAATAGATAGAAATAAACTGACTTAAATAAGCCATGGAAAAGAATGCTGAGGCCGGGATGGCCCAGAAGCACACATAACTAGCTATCTATCACTGGCCTGGCCACTTAACTCTCCTGGGAGGTCACTTCCATCATGGAAAATGGGAGAATCTTATGGATTTCCTTTTTGCTCTGAGTTCAGATTTAAAAATTCAAATCATAGTTCTAAAAAGGCACTGTTTTGTAAATGTCCTTGCTTTCAGGCAGCGTCTATGCCTCCTTTTAAAAGTGGCTAAATTCAGTAGGTATTTATTGAGTATCATGTTTCATGGCATTTGTTACATGCTAGGAATTCAGAGGCAAGGTTCCTGGTCACAAGACACTTACTGTGTGCCGATGGATGTGACCCAATAGACAAAATGTGCCACGCTCCCATGGAAGCACAAAGAACACATTCGCAAATAATAATAATAAAAAAAACCAGGTGTTTATTTTTCAAGGACTGTTTGTTTCTCCATGTGTGAGATGTTTTAGGTCCTAATTGATTCAGCAGTCACTGGTCCGCCCGGATAGTTAGCGATACTACTCTTGCAGACCATTCCATTGTTCTGATGAGAGCCCCAAATTATTTTCAGCTGAAAAGCGTGGAAAACACCGATCTGGCGTACACATAAGGAACAGAATCATGTCATTACCAGACAGGCTTCTCAGAGACCATGTGAAGTTCCCCCAGACAGAACTGTTTTAGTCTGGGATGGTAAGTTCTCAAGGCTAGCATACTGAAGGTACAGATTAACAACGTACACACCAATACCCATTCCAAATTCTACACTTTTGAAGGTGGGCTTAATATTTGTTTAGCTGGGCTTGGTGTTGTGCACTAAGTAATCCCAAGACTCAGAAAGCTACTTATGCAAGCATGGCTCAGATAACGTCTGCCAATTATTCTGACCCCAGGTGGGGTCAGCCCAGGAGCATTATAGCAGTTGGGGGCCACAAAGGATGGCATGCATTTTGGTGGATGTGTGAAGGGTGCTCTGAAGAATAAAGCCACCCTCTCGCTATCTTTACTGAACATGGCAGCCCAGAATGGTACTGCAGTCTTTGAGAAAAAAAGCAAGTGGAAAACACTGTGCATCAAATGCAGCATGTCCGAGTAGTTTAGAGGAGTTAGAGGCAGTTAACCACTTAGATTCCCATCACTTGGCTGCCTCCCACTACATGGGATGGACATTGAGGATAGATAGTAAGTTCTTTTTATAAAGAATTCAAATAAAGCTTTAATTCTAGCATATTTCATGTATGTATTTCATTTCAAACATTCAATGTAAAAATATAAACAAGAAGATTCAGCATCTACAGGCTTTTCACAACTAGAATGTTCTTTAGACTTGGATGGGCATTGAAAGCAGTTATTAATAGCACGACACTCAAGGCACTTTATGACTATGAGAGACATTTTAAAAGGTCATTTTTACTAATGATAGAAGCGTTGTTGTGGCAATATTCATCCATTGACAAGTAACTATTTAACCAATACCAAGATTCTGGCCTCTATCTTGGATCATTTAGACTAGGAAAGATTGCTTCTTATAGTTACTGTCATAATGGAAAGAAAGTAGGAAAGTTAAAAAGACAATGTGGTCTTGTAGTGGAGGTTTCAATGCATGCAGAACATTGCTCTTGCTATGAACTAAATGTGTGCTCTCCAAATTCACATGTTGACATTCTGACCTTAATGATGAAGCATAAAGGTTGCTCCTCTGGGGGGTGAGTGATGAGGTTTTGAGAGGGAAGTCCTTGAAGGGGGTTAGTGCTCTTTTATAGAAGACCCCAGAGAACTCGCCAGTCCCCTCTCTTAGTGAGGATACAGAGAGCAGTTGGCATACTGTAACACAGAGCTGCACCCTCACTAGAACCTGACCATGCTGCCATCCTGACCTTGGACTCAGCCTCCAGAACGAAACTGGACTATTTATAAGCTACGTATCCCATGGTACTTAGCTATAGAAGCCTGGCCAAAGGGATTCTTGCCCTCGATTATATTTTATTTTGAGAATGTGTATATTAAAATGTCTCAAAACTAGCATCACTAATTCCACAACTCAACTAAGAGTTGAGCACTATTAAATATTCCTCTCTCGCAGAGTAGCCTGTCCAGGAAGAACCTACAGAGGGTCTAAGGTGAAGGAAGCACACTACTGTGTAAGCCCTTATCAGGTAAATAATCAGGTTATTACCATAAGAAGGGAAAGTCACCCTCCGACCAACCCTCCAAACTCAAATATAATAAAAGTAGATGTATTCTGCGACATCAGACTTAACTTACTCATTTTATATGAATAATAATCCTTCATAAATCCATGGATGGAATGTCCTTAAATAGAAAGTAAATGATTCTTTGGGAGGTCTTTTCAGGGTACAGGTTTTCCCTTTGCTTGGATTGCATTGAAAAACGTGGAATATAGAACCATTCTGGAAGCCTTCCATTCATGGACACTCCACTAGTTCTCAGACTAGAGAAGGTGATCTAGTTCTCATGACAAAGGACTTTTTAAGGCTCTCCATTAATTGAAATCTTGTTTTTTGTTTTTTGACTTTGATGTTTTAAAGATGTCACAAGGATAGCTATCACAGCACTTGGCCCCTCCATCTTTCTTTGAGCTGTTAATGTAAGGAACAGACACAAATTCAGGGCTTTATGCAACTATCCTCCCTCTCTTCTTTTCTAACCAAGGAAACTGCAATTCACTAACATCCATGAGTTTTGTGTTGAGAGGAAAAGAGGACTTTGGCTTGTATCCTCGGCTTTGAGACCCACACGAGCTTTCCTGTGTGTTTGCCTCACAGGGATCTTTGCAGGATAGGAATTCTCTGTTCTCACTTCTTTCTAGGGGAACCCACTCTCACACGGCCCGTGAAGGAATCCGTTGGTTAGGATTAACTGTACATTCATTTATTAAAAACTTATAATTAACAAAAGATTCCAGAGCAATAGCTTTTGTATACTATGAGACTCAGGAAATTAAGTCGATTCTGGCTCTGCTGCTAATGAGTTCTGTGATCTTAGGCAATGCATAATCTCTCTGGGATTTAAACTTCTTCATTTTGCAAACAAGATCCCTGTCCAGATGAGTTTTTAAGGGGCCTTTTCCAAATCTAAAAAAAAAAAAAAATAAAGCTTTGCAAAAACAAGATGACAGCAATTGGACAGGACTCATCTGGCCACCAGAGAAATCCTTAATGAATAATACACAATCAGTGGCTGTCCTTGTAGCAATTAATGCTCGTATAAACTCCAAGAGGTCCTAAATTGTGCCATTGGATTGCATGTGCCAGCACACCCCCGCAGAGAGCAACTGGTTTCCTTGGATCACGCAGAAATCAGGGCATGGTCTCAGCTCCTTTTGGCTTCAACACATAAAGACAGCTCCCCGTCCCATAAGAGAATTTGATTTTCATTGTTATAATTTTAACAGTTACCAATAAGAACCAGAAAGTCTCTTTTGCACGAGATATGTCAAAAGAGAAAAAGGAAACCTGATAAATATGAAAGTTTTAATTAGAAAGCTTTAGGCACTTTAGAATAAAACCTAGACCAGCCTCTGTGATCTTGGGTAGCATGTAGCACTGTTCTGTGAGCTTAGAGCTTGTTCCACAACTTTTTCCATTGTATACATTAAAACGCTAAGCGAAAGTGAAGGCTATCATGTTTCTCTGCCTTACTTTTTCCTCATCCAGCCAGTTTTTAATGCTTTCACTATTCATCAATCCTTGTTTATTTAATGTGTGTGTGTCTGTGTATATATGAGTGCACACGTGTGTACAAGTGCATGTTATTTGTATGAGCACATACATGTGGAAGCTAGAGGATAACTTTGGGCATTGTTCCTCAGGCTCTGCTCACTTTAAAAAAACAGATTAATTTCATTTTAATATTATACATATGTGTATTCTATTTTTAAATTTTCTGGGTGGAGGCATGTGCACATAAGCACAGGTGCCCATGGTGCCAGAAGAGGGCATTTGATCGCATGGAGCTGGTCCTTCATGGATGTGAAATGCCCCTTGCCACTGATCTGCCACTTGCTAAGGGATCCACCTGTCTCCCCTTCTCAGCATATTTTACACACATGCCTTGACTTTTAAAATATGGGTTCTGGGAAATCCAATGCAGGTCCCCATGCTTACAAGGTCAGTAATTTACTGACTGAGCTATATCCCTAACTCTTAATTCTTTTTTATTAGAGAATCCAATGTGATGTTACTACATATATAACCTGAAAAAAAGAAAAATCTAATATATATTTTTTTTGATTTTTTCTTTTTTATTGATTTTTATTGAGTTCTATATTTTTCTCTGCTCCTCTCCCTGAATATTTTAAAAGGCATCTATGTGACTGAACAACTACTGAACTTGTATTCACTAGATTTGATCCAGCATCATCTTACTGCTTGACTCTTCCAGTCAGAAGCACCAATCAGAGTGAAGACACCTTTATAAATGAGAAGAAGCATAAACTCGCTATTGTCTCTCTACCCATCCCTATGAAATTTAAAGTTAAGCTACAATACATTTTCTTAAACATTGAATTTTAAGGAGCCAGGAGGGTAGCTTAGCAACAGAGCACTTTCTTAGAATCTCAAAGGCCCTGAGTTCAAGCCCTACCACTAGAAAAAGGATGCTTTAACCTTGAGACAGTAGCACGTGAAGTCAGAATGCCGTGAGAAGCAGGGCGATCATGGACTGAGGGTGTAAGGTCTCCTGCTGTGTGTTTGAGGCCAGGTGTGTCTGGGAGAAGTTTAATTTTAGTGAACCAACAGAGTTGTCATTTGATCGATAACAAATAATTGATTTGTTTTATGGAAAACAACCTCCTTTATCAGTAGTTGAGTCTATGTGCCATAACCAAATGGCTCAATCTACCCTTATCATCTCAGATAGGTTCTTTGCCTGGACAAATTTCCATCAGGCTCCTCCCACTGGGCCTGCCCTGCCCAGGGTCTCTGATCCCTCTGGATATGGCATCCCTCGCTGCCCACCTCCACGTGATGTCTGATCACTTTCGGCCTGTTTACACCAGGACTGCCGCTAGCCTGCTTATCTGGACTGTCCCTTACTCCAAAGACTGTTCTTGGTAATTTTCTGTCCACTGATCCTCACCCTGCTCCTAGCCGATATATTCAGAATCAAACCCAATTTCTTTCTGACACTAGACCCTCATTATGGAGATCCCTATACCTATTGTGATTGTTATGAACAGTTTTTATTAGCCTTCTTGAACAAGTCTTCAATAGTTTTCTACACCTGGGTCTATTTGACTGATAGTTTTCAGTGTACAGTGCTGGGGACTGCCATTGGAAAGCTCCGTAACAGACTACCTTAGGGGATATCCTTAAATGATTTTTACAAGGCCTGGATTGGTAAAGTGCAATGTAGATTTTAGTCAAAAGATATGAACTGCTCAGTTATGGTTTAGCACACTTTTTGATAGTCCCCCAACCCCAGGCTTACAGTAATCTCCATTCAGGAGAGCAAATGACAATTTGAAGGACAATAAACAGCATTCTCTGGTGTGCCCACTTTCCAAAGCCAACAAGTCTCACTTACTTCAGCTCCTCTCTCTCCCTTCAGTCCTTGTCCACCCTGGTTGCCAGGTTCACCCTTTAATAGGAGCCAAGAGAGAAATACCATGTAAGGCAAATAAAAAATGAGCTATATGAATGTGATTTTCTTTGATTGTTGGAATGATAGAATACTTGCGCAACATACTGGGGGCCCTTGTTGTCCAGTGGCACCTCGGAGTCCTGGCACACCCATATGGCCCTAGGAATAGAAGAGATTCTATTAATTCAAGTAAACTCAGTCATGTGACCTAGACAGTTCTCACTTAAATGGAAGCATAGTATTCTAGAGCTTAATTTAAATATAAAGTCTTATTTGTAATAGGATAGTACATATAGCTGAGGGATAGTTTGATGATTCTGGTATATTATGCTGGATAAATATAGGTTTTGGTCTTGTTTTTTAAAATGTGAGCTAACACAGAGGATTGGATGGTGGGTTAGGATGGTACCTAATCTTTGAACCCTGTAAATGTGGTATTATTTGGAAAAAAAGTCTTTATAGATGTGGCTACATGTGGTGGTTTGAAAGAAAATGCCCCCCAAAGGAGTGGCACTATTAGGAGGTGTGGTTCAGTTGGAGGAAGTGTGTCACTGTGGGGGCAGGCTCTGAGGTCTCTCTTGTTCAACCTTCCCTCAGTGTGACTATCAGTCAACTTCCTGCTGCCTTCTGGTCAAGATGTAGCCAGCACCACATCCACCTGGTTGCTGCCATGTTCCCCATCATGATGAAAATGGACTGAATTTCTAAAACTGTAAACCACTATCTTAATTAAAGTTTTATTTGTAAGAGTTGCCGTGATCCTAGTGTCTCTTCAGAGCAATAGACACCCTAACTAAGACACTTTATTAAAGATCTCACGAGAATCTGAGTCAGCTACAAAGCTCAGGTTGATGATGATCAGCCACAACTTTGCTGCCTCCCTTGACTTGTCATAGTAGGGAGACCTTTCCACAATGACCACGTAGCCACTGCCTCTTCGGACTTTATGAAATCAAGGAACAGGTCTCATCATGATAAACCAGTTCCTGGATGTTTCACTTCATACTCTAGGATATCTTTGTAAACACTGACAATGGCCATATTTGTGAATATAACATTTCAGTACCATGATAGAAACGAGACTGCATGGAAAAGCAATAGCTATAGATCTCCTTTAGGTAGGGCAGGTAAAAGAGTTCTAGATCTGTTTAAGTAGGGTATAAGGGGAACGCCTCCCTGGTGATAACTCTCCAGCTGACATCACTATGGTGAGGAAAAGGCGATTGTGAAAAGTCAGCGATAGGAAGCAAAAAGAGCTCGGTGTCCTCTGGATCCAAACAGAGTGCATGGCTGATTATTTCATGGTGTTTGTATTTGTTTGAAAACTGAAAACAGTTTCAGGGAAATTCTACTCAAATTTAGAAGCAAGGTGTGTGTGAAGCTTCCAGTGATTACCTTATAGCCTTCGTCACCATGCTCTCCTCTGTCTCCTTGTTCCCCCATTGGGCCCTGCAGAGAGCACATGCAAAGAAAATCAGTTTCCTGACTGTAATTCCTGAGTGTGGATGCTATAATTAAGGTGGTTTATTCTTTTGTCAAAAATAAAAGGATTAATGTATAGTAAGTTTTTTAAGTCTGCTATGTAACTGAAAATGATAGAATTTCAAGAGATATCAAAATGCTACAGAATTCAACCTTGATCAATTAATTTATACACAGTTGCCATATGATTTCAAAATTTTATATCCAGTTATACTTATAATTAATTATAACACGGATATAATTAGTATGAGGTTCACTGCTAAACAGAAAATTATATGAATAAAGTCTCATGATGATTCTGCTATAAAAAATATTGAAGAAAGATGTTTAATAAAACCATGAATTTTATGAGTATAATATATTATAAATCTTGTAGTTTTCTTAATGTTAAATGGATTGAAATTTATGCAAGATTTAATTCCATTTACTCTGCAGTCTTCTTCAACTAACCTAACAAAATAAGACTTGTTTTTTTAAATACTTGTCATATGAATGTTTTGATAAACTGTTCAAACTATAATCTTTAAAAAATTTACATAGACCATTAGCTATTACATACTAGAACTTCCTATCTTAACAGAAATTTAAATTGAGGTACGTTGGAAAAGCAAAAACTATTATAGATTGATTATCACATGCTACTGATAGATAAGATCACCTTACTTCTAGATGAATAGTTGGAAGGCACACGGCAAAGAGAAGCCCTGACCCTCTTATTCTGAGAATTTGGTTTAAGCCCTGTGCCTGTCTCATGTCTGCTGGGAAATCCTACCACAACTAGTTTTACTTCTAATGTACAGGTATTTATTACATATTAGAAAACAGTCTTTGATTGACATTCCCAAACCTGAGAAAATAAGTACTACTATTCTCTACTTAGCAATTTTTTTCTGTTTGTTGGGCAATTTTTATATTATTTCCAAATATTGCCCGCTAAGTCCTTCCTAATGCTATGATCCTTTAGTACAGTTCCTCATGTTGTAGTGACCCCCAACCATAAAATCATTTTAGTTATTACTTTATAACTGTAATATTGCTATTGTTATGAATTGTAATACAAATATCTGATATATAGGGTATCAGATATGCAACCCCCATGAAAGGGTTGGCCCACATCCCAAAGGAGTCATGACCCGTGAGTTGAGAGCTGCTGCTCTAAGTGGTTTAGACAGATTAAAACCTATTTCATAAAGACACCTAAATATTTGCCCAGAGAGATTACCTCTATATGAAATGTCCCAATTTGAAACATTCTAGATTTTTCTATATTATTTTCTACAGTCAAATATCAATGGAAACTGTAACCATGGAGCCAGATCAAAATATTTGGACTATACATTTTGATCCTATGCTTTCCAGTAGCCTTTATTTTGAGTTACATTATATGGAAAATGGAAACTATAACTAATATGCTGATTTCTGTGAAGTAAGTATTACCCATCCACTTGCGTTTACATACATTCTTCACCTATTATTTTAGCCTCAAATGGTCACAGAATTGGTTATTCGGATATCAAAACAACACGAGTAGCTACTTTCCGAAAACAGTGGTTACAGTTTGTCTTTAATATGTTGGATTTGAAGACTATAGGTCCACAGTCTTGAAAAGCAATTGACTCTGACTGGTTTTAAAAGCTAGCAAATCGCTTGGCAACTGTGGGCAGATTATTATAAACATATATAGATCATATTTTATAAAAATACTTCAGAAACAAATCTGATCTTGATAATTAAAGAAATATTTGCCTTAGAAAGTCTAAAGTATATTTGTTTTGGACAGTCTCTGTAAAAATTTGTCATGCATTCAATGTTGAAGGATTTCACAATTAATTTTCTTAAACATACGTCTTGGTTAAGATTCTTGACTAATGTATTTTTTCATATCTAAGATTGTCACATTATTTAGATGGTATGGAGATAAGTATTGCTTTACTATAAAGCCAAGTTATAAAACTGACCAGTTAGAACTTTGAAAAGATATGATTGGCATTGAAAGCTTCTGATTGCATTTTATCCTGAGGTACCAAAATAATTTTAGAAAAGACCTACTGGTTCACCTCGAGGCCCGGGAGGTCCTAGGACTTTGCTGTCTTCTCCTGGGTAGCCCTAAAATGAAAACAATTGTTTACAAAAACAAATAAATTAAGGAAGTCTATTCCAAATACTCTGTTATTGTCTAATGTGATTTTGACTTTAAGTGGAAATTTTATAGCTATAGAATTTAAATGTATCATATTTTATATACAGCTCTATATATCATTTGTTCTACAGTTTGTATATTGTTGGGGAATATTAAACTATGTAAAGATGTGTTACATCTGTTTATGATGTGCAATATTTAACTACATAAAGATGTGTTACATTTGTTTATGCTGGGGAATATCACTTTAACTATGTAAAGGTTTATGCTTCATTTGTTTAATTATGAAAAGGTGTGTTGCTGTTTCATCTTGCCTGCCTAAGGCACCTGATTGGTCTAATAAAAAGTTGAATGGCCAATAGCTGGGTCAAAGAGGGATAGGCAAGGCTAGCAGGCAGAAGGAATAAATAGGAGGAGAAATCTAGGCTTGAGAAAGGGAGCAGAAAATGAGACAGAAAGAGGAGATACCCGGGACCAATGAGACAGGCACTAGTCAGCAGATACAGAGTAGATTACACAGAAATAAAAGTAAAAAGCCTTGAGGCAAAAGGTAGATAAAGACAAACAGGTCAATTTCAGTTTAAAGAGACAGCTGGAAATGAGCCTAAGCCAGGCCGAGCATTCAAAACTAAAAAGAAACCTCCATATCATGATTTGGGACCCGGTAGGTCAAAAAAGAAAGCCTAGTACAGAATATGGTTCTTGAAAGTGTTAATCTGCTTTAATCACAGAGTATGCATCCTAGGAATTCTCAGAACATGCAGACCTTCAGTTAAATCATAAACCGAGTAATGCTCGAGTTATTCCTAACTCAGTAGGAAATTTAAACCTAAGCTAATATTTATGTGCTATGGTCATTTCATCCAGCACATCACATCTTCTTTCAATAAATAATTTTGATTTTATGAAACTGTGTATCACTTACACATACACTCTCTCACCTCAATCTTTAATTAACCCATGGAAGATATTTTAATAATTTCCTTGAATTTTAGTTCCTTGGTATTTATATCCTCTTAGATTTTGCAAATTTTCTAACTTAAAAAGTGGTTCTTCTATCTCTTGCAATATTTCCATGCATTCATTTAGGAAGAAATCATAGATTTACTACGTAACTTTGAAATTAAAAGGACAGCACACATGCACACAAACACACATACCTTTTCTCCTTTAGGTCCTGGCAATCCAGAGGGTCCTGGTGGACCTTGATGGCCCTATAAGAAGAGGAGCAAATAAAGAGACAGTCCCCAGACCACACAGTCATGTACTATCTAATGCTATCAAGTCCAAGCTATCTCACATTTCAGTGTTCTGAGAAGAAAAGTAAGACACACTTTATTGGAGCTTGAGAATTAAATATACCACAATGCTTTATCAAGAAAACAAACATTCTTTGTAAACAACATTTTCTTAAACTTATTAGAACTTTCATTTTTTGGTGGTGGATAAGTGCATAGGCACATATATATGTAGTGAAGGTGTAAAATCCAGGGTGAATCTCCACAATATCCATTCTAATTGTACAGAACTTTATTGAGATATGTTGACCTTGGGTCTAATCTCAGTGAATGATGCTTTTCATTTGCATGCTCTTTATAATAAAGTTTTAATAAAGAAAAGTGAATCTTAATTTGCACGTTTGGGATATAAACTAAAATGCTTTCTTGTCTTGAACAAATACACATATGCATATATTTAAAATTAGAAATGTTTACTCTGTATCCTGGTATTCCTGGTTCTCCATCAGATCCCATCAATCCTAATGGACCCTAAAAATCAAAATAAATATGAGAGAGAAAATAAACAAGTGAACTGGTAAACATCTATGACTATTATTGAAGTCTTTATCATTATATTTTCTACCTAGTGTAATTGGGAAAACAGAAATATGACACCCCAAATTTTTGTCTGTTTCTTCCCGCAGAAGTCCTATAAGCAATGTCTCTGGTTCATTTCTGGTATGTGCCTATTAAAAACCATGCTCACTTATTGGAATACTGCTGGCCCCTAGAAGGTTCTTGGAAATGCAGTTCGTGTCTGTCAAAGTTTGTGGTCACTGGATATCAGAAAGTGGAACCTGATAGTGTTTGATATTGTGACTTTGGGATTCAGAACAGCTCTATCCTCATAGATGCTTCCAGATGCTTCCTGGAGCATGGATTTAATACGGGCCAAAGTTGACAGATTCGAAATACTGGCAACGTGTGTGTCATTACCATAATAAGATTATTGTTATCAGTATTTTACAGATGAACAAGCGATATAAATTAAAGACTGATCAGGAAACGCTCCTAATCTATTCAAAAGATGACTCAGATGGGTGAAAACCAGATAAAAGTAGTGATAGTAAAAATGGCCTAATTCTCTCATTATCTAAGAGTCTGCACACAGGATTCTCCTGTTTGGGTCTCAGAACAAAGAGGAGGCACGGAAAGGATGGCACAGAGTAGGTATGTGGTTTGCCATGCACTGTGCTAAGGAGCTGTGAGGATCTGTGTGTGGTGTCACACCTGACCAAGCTGCTCCACCATATCTCACATACAATACAGCTTGATATATTTCTAAAAAAAGAGTTCATGCTACAATTATTAACCATGAATCAGGACTTTTAGGAAGATTTGGATTAGAACACATTTCAGTTTGAGAAAGAACTATGCAAAGTCAATTTAAATATTAATTCAGACATGATACGTTATAGAGATTTTTCTACTGGAATGTATTGATTCAGTCACAGCACTAACTAAAAGAAACACAAGAAAAATTGCTAAGGCTTTTAAAGAAGATTATATTAGATTAAGATGAACTAATGACATGAGAAAGAGAAGGGGAGAGTGGAAAGAAATTTGTTTAATTGAATGAATTCTGGAAGATAAACATAGTTTCTGAACCAAAAATTTGTGATTTGAGGTCAAAATTATGCAAGGCAGAAAGTCATTTCTGGTGTGCAAACGGTTTCAGAGAAGTTTCAAACTCTAAAATTAAGAGATTGAAAGGGCCGGGTGGAGTCAACTTGACTGATTTGGAGAAGGAGTCGGAAGCTTTTCCTGTTTCCTTGCTTGTTCTGGGTACCGGACAGCAGTGGCGTTTCCTTAGAGGTTAAACGAGGCAGCGTGGCAACTGTGTCCAGACAGAGGGCATGACTGAAAACCGCTGCTGGCTCGAAGGGTGGATAAATGAGAGCTGCTATTAGAAGAAATAAAACACGTGCAGCGTAATGGAAATCCCATGCTCCTCAATGTACCTAAGAGCGTATCTGTTGATACACAGATGTTATGGTGCAAGAGTTTAGCGACTTTTTTAGACATCACCGGGAGAGGAAGAGAAGGCCAAGGGTGTGAGAAGCTCGGTGAATGGGCATCGTGTGATAGAAATAGGTGGGATTTGTGGTCACACACCCACAGAGAGCACACAGCTTTACAAATATCGAGTACCTAATGGCTTCAAACAAAATTTTAACAAAGTTCTTCAAGGCAGGAAGCCCAGATTACATTCTCTGAGCAGGATGAGACACAATTAGGAAGGAGCAAGAGACTTTAAAAAGGAATCTACTTGAATTTAGAATTCTTCAGCACAACTCTTCATGAGAAGAAAAACAAATCTGGACTTACAGGCTGTTTCTAAGCGGATGCTGGGAAAACACCAACATAAAAACAAGAGGAATTTTGCCAGTGCCAGACAGGAAAAGGTAGACTAAAATGTATTCACTAAACGAAGAACAAAGGGGCCTCCCTGTGGCCACTGAACATTTGTAGAAGGTTCTAAGTTTTTTCTGATGTCTCAGCTATTTCATTATCTTCGGGTTCAGTGTTTGAGGGGCCCTGAGGTTTTGGAGGTGTCCAAGTGGCTTATTTTCTAATATTCTATGTGTTTCTTGCTGTGATTTCTCTTTGGATGGATGTGTCCCTCAGTTATATTTCTTTCTTTTAAGCCTGTCTTTTGGGTGTTTCTTTAGCCTTCTGTGAGTCTTCTGTGATATTAACGTCTGCTTAGGAGAAGCAGGCAGCACTCACAGATACAATGATCTGACAACCACTGTCATGTGTGAAATCACTTGAGCTTCACCCCAGTAAGGGAAGGGAGGGCACAGAAGAGCCGGGGGACTGTTAGTGTAAATGTGGCAAGGGGGATTTTCCCAGCCCAGTGTGTTAATAAGAATCAAAAGGAGGAGAAATGGGCAAGGGGAAAACAGGAAAAGCATGAGACTGCAAAAAAGAGGTGGAAGAGCTCAGTATCTACTAGTGAAAGAATGAAGGTAAATTCCACACCTGTCTTCCTGCTCACAAACTCAAAATGCAGCAAAGACCAGAATGCAATAACTGAAACTCTGATATAAGCAAATGTTGTAGACTATAGCAAAATTTACTCTCCTAGTTGAAACCGTCATTTAAGAAAGAAAGGACATTTCTCTAAAGGAGGAAAGTCCATTTTGGAAATGAGACTCCACCACGAGACCTCAGGAGTGTGCTCACTAGGGTCATTTTCAGCTTCTCATCCAAGAGCTGCAGTCCTCACTCCAAGTTCCAGTCAATGTAAAAAGTTAGAAAGATAAACAGAAATATGAGAGCAACGAGTAAGTGGAAAGATACCTCCTGCTTCTCGCAGGAAGGCCGGGTAGTGGGAGGGGCTGAGGAGCTGAAGCTAAAGTTCACAAGAAGATGGGCATCAGAGCCAGGCGTCTCTGAGGGACCTCAATGGACACAGCAGCCTGACAGACAGAACAGGCTGCTATGCCTAGAAATAGACTGACTGACTGTATGAGACCATGGAGTATTTGGGTTTAGTTACAGTTAAAGCAGCCTTACCCTAAAATGCAAAATACATTGAGTGTTCAATAACAGAATTAAGAAAACAGTAAGTGGGGGAAGACAAACATGTATCTCCCATAACTAAGAAAGAAAAAAAAATCTCTACACAGCTTAAAGAATTAAAAACAATGTTATAAATATTTTAGGATGAGAATATGGATAATTTTTTTATACTTTTGTTGGAGATAAAATTACTTTCTTTTTGTTTTTTGTTTTTTTGTTTTTAGAGACAGAGTTTCTCTGTAGTTTTGGCACCTGTCCTGGAACTTTGTAGACCAGGCTGGCCTCGAACTCACAGAGATCCACCTGCCTCTGCCTCCCGAGCACTGGGATTAAAGGCGTGTGCCACCACTGCCCGGCTGGAGATAGAATTTCTAATGAAGTATAAAATCCAGAAAATATAAAGAAAATATTGACAACTTTGTCATTAAAATTAAAATAGTCTATTCATCAAAAGACACAAAATTAATAGGTAATAGACAAAATGGAATCATTTATAATTTATTTTGCAACATGTTTGACAAATTTTATCATCACTTCAGATTTATGAGTAATGGTTACAAATTAGCAAGATACTCACCGAATAGACAAAGGTACTGTGTACAAATATGTATGTATGTATAGATATATAGTTTTTCAGAGAAAAGTAGGCATATTACATAGTTATAACAAGGGGAATTTAAATATGAAAGTAAAAATTATATATATACTCATTTATCATATTATCAAACAATAAATCATTAATATAAAATCTGAACAGTGGGAGCTGGAGCTTTGGAAAATCAACTCAGCAGGTTATTTGTGTATGTTCGTGCATCTAGAGTTATATGTAACAGTAATAATCAAAGAAAAGAAATTCATAAATCTGAGAGGGAACTGGGGGCATGGGAGAGATGGGAGGGAGGGGACACAGTGAGGGCGAGGAGAGAGGAAGCGATGTAATTACATTTTAATTAAAAGGATATTTTAAAAACTTGAAGGTGAATAATCTTACAGGAAAAATTTCAAAGTAGAAGCTTACATTAAGGGCACTATTTGGGGCTGCAATAATTCTTATGTTTATTAAAAATTAATCACATTATATAATGTTTTTAAAACATAGGCGAAAGGCAGAGAAATAGTGACATAACATGTACGGCGTGGGTGCTAAGGTGTCAGTAAGCCATGGCAAATTTTCCTGAGAAAGCAAACAGATTATGCAATGGTCCCTTCGCCTTGGTGACAGGGCCGGCACTGAGCGTTTAGATGGAGATGCAGTCAACGCACCAACATATTACAGATAAGTTTATGGGGTGGAGGATTGTCTTTTGAGTCTTTCTTTAACATTGTCATGTCCTGAGCAGCTCAGGCACACACCAGCAGCCCAGGTTTGCTGTGTCGGTTCAGAAGTGCATGCTTCAGCGCCCCGTGTCAGGCAAAGTTCATGCAAAGAAGCGATATAAATAGCTGTGGGGCAGATTTCTTTCAGCTGTTTAGGAAGATAATCTCAAGTTAAAACCGGGTGGGTCCTAGCAGTGAATGGAAACACGTTTCAAGTTCACTTAAGTTTCGTAACCATTTGCCAACATGACAACAGCTTCAGACAGATATTAAATCCTGATTGGAAGGGCTCAGTGTATAAACTTTCCTACTTTGGAGCTAAAATCAGATTTTTAAAACCTCATTTCATATTTTATTTCCATTTTCAATTTTCCTTTTCCTTTTGCATGTCCAAAACCCACTAAGCTGTTTAATACCATGGAATGCCCGTGACTCCCGCCATCCCACAGAGGTAGATTATTTTCAATGGAACCTTTGCATCCTCTGTAAAGTCAATCAAGGATGACGCTTTAAGAGCGCGGATACCGTTCTTTTCCATCCACAGTGACTCGGTGCTGAAAAGAAATCAAATACTGACCACAGCACCTCTTGTTCCTCTGGCGCCCTTAGGGCCACTCTCTCCAGCTTTTCCAGGGGCGCCTCGGCTTCCAACTTCTCCCACGGGTCCTGTTTGTCCTTTATCACCCTGTGGATGACATTAGCATGACTGAAAAGAAATGTATTAATTAATTTAATTATATCATATGCTTGAATGCCTCCAGAGGGTAGGTAGAAAGTGGCATTCTATTGGTTACTGTTATCGCTATTGTTTGTCTTGATTCGTGAGTCAGGGTCTCACTGCGACCTTGAGCTTACTATGTGGACCAGGTTGGTCCTGACCTTGTTTGTGCTGCCTGACTGCTGGAATTAATTACAGATGTATGCAATCACAGCTGGCCTAAAGAAACTACTATCACATGTTATTTGAAAAACAATAACAACTTTGAAAAGCGACTAAGATGTCTTTTTTTTTTTAAATTAACCAAGCAGGATGGGTCTTCTTTTGTTACAGACATCTGTCTCCCTTTGGCAAGTGCTTATTGTAATCTCATCATGAGATGTCCATTTTTATAGAGAGCTTCAGCATCGCAGAGGCCTACTGCAGGCAGGAAAGAAGAAAGCGCAGGGTTCTGGCCATACAGGATCGTCTCTCACCTGCTCACAGTGTGCCTGCAAGAGTCCCTGTCATTTCTTACAGCGCTTCATGTTCTTCAGAAACTTGTATGCCTTCTATCTGATGCCACACCCACAAGCCCTTCACACAACACCCTTCTCTAGGGCCACAGCTTGAGAGGTGCTCACAAGTCGCAGGTTTAGCGTTTTCTCCCCCTTTCCCGAAACAAGAACCAGCTTGCTCTATTACGGACACTCAACCTGTGATCAGTCAGGATGCTTGGGGCGTTCATGACAGCTCACAGGACTCAGTTCACTCTTCTAGGGCAGTGCTGATTGCTGTATGCTTTGATATGACATTTATAAGTCTGCATCGCCTTATGTCAAATGCAAATACAACTATTACAGTTCTCTGTAGACCTCCAGACATGAGAAGAGAGAAAGCTCATGCAAAAGGATCATTTTAAAAATTACCTTTTTCCCTGGCCGACCTCTTTGTCCTGGGGCTCCCACAATTCCATCTGGCCCCTAATCATTTGATATAAAAAAAGAAATAAATGTTTAAAGAAAAAAAGTTTAGGGTTTGAATACTTTTGATCGGATAATCATTGAAATAAACACTGAATATAAAGGAGGCTATTTTTCAACACTATTATTTCTATATTTATTTTTTCAAATGTTGCAGCAATTAAAAGGCCAAGTTGTTACAAGCTATTAACTTTATGCACACACATGGGTCAACATAAACGTTAAACTGTTCTTTAGGAAGGAAGTTTCCCGGAATAGACTCACTTAAGTTAATAAGAGTGTAATGAGAGTCTACCCAAATGCATTCCAATTAACATTTCAGTGAGCTGCATTTAGCTCAGCATTTTGATGAAAGAAGAAGGTTATAAAATATATCTACTACATGGTCAAGGAAAGTCTTAAAATATCACTGAAGTGGAGAATATTAAGGAGATAAAGAAGGAGAGGAAAAGAATAAAGGAAGAAGGAAAGGCAGCAAGGAAAAGAGACAGACACAGTCATCTAAAATGACATTTTAATATCATCTGATGCTTGTTTAGTTTGTAAAATGGAGTTTTTCAAAGCAAGAGCGGGGCGCTAGGTGGAGTTTTGTACCAACAATGAGTAAGTGTAATCTATAGTGAGCCAGGCTGCCAGTCCTAAAATGGGTAATAGTTACAGCTTTTCAGTAGCTGGAAATGGAAATGGAAATTTCACATTTGTGTCCCCCTAAGCTTGGCAGACTTATGCGGACAAGAAACAAGTGGTGGTTTACCACTGTGCTGTGCAGGCCCTTGATAAATATTTGCTGAATGAACAAACAGATACCCTAGGAAGTGACTCACGCCCTACACTTCCCAGCAAACGCTATGCTGGCCTCACTCACTGAGCCACGTTCTACTGCTGTATTACAGCTGCATCCAGAGGTAGAAATGATAGCTGCACCATGTAGAGGACTTTTTATTGCAGATAAATACATAACGTTTCCAAGAGAAGCTGGTTCACCTGCATAGAGTTTTAACTATTGAACTTTTCTGGTTCAGGCTCTTAACTGCCACATAGCCGCACACGAATTGTTTAATTTCTTAAGGGTGTCTGGGGGTTAGAGAGATGGTTCAGCCATTAAGAATGATTAGTGCTCTTGCAGAGGACCCAAGGTGGCCTACACAATTCCCTGACTCCAGTTCCAGGTGATCCTCGTCCTTTGGGTACCCATATGTGCATTTTTATACAAACACGCATATTTGCAAACAACTTAAATTTTTTCTTTATTTATTCATTGTGTCTTTCACATCATGCCTCCCAATCCCACCCATGTCCCTTCTCCACCAAAATAAAATAAAATTTAAGAAGGAAAAAAAGAGGAAGGGAAAAATAATCTCATCATGGAAGCTGCAGTGTGACACAGTGAGTCACGTAGTAAGCTTCTTTCTCCACACATTTTTACACACAGACGTGTCATGCAGTCAGTCCTATGGACCCGGGACTGCGGATCTCCACAACACAGGGCAGCAGCAGGATGCCCAGGAAGAGTCCAGGTGAAGGCCCAGCAACGACGGTACAGCAGAGGCCTTGAACCAGACCAGTGATTCTTTGAGATAAATGCCGACATTTAAAAAGTTTTTTTTTAAAAGCAGGACTCTATTTACTCCTTAAATAAAAAGGATAAAAAAACCAAAACAAACAAAAATAAAAAACAAAATAAAAATCTCTTGAAAGGGTTCTTAAGACCCAGTGAGATTACAGTGCACATAAAGCTTGGAAAATACTGGTTTATAATGAAGGGCTCAATAAAGGTAGTTTTCACGAACTTCTGCCCTTTGAGCATTATGCAGTAACACCTGCACAATTATATATATATATATATATGTGTGTGTGTGTGTATGTCTTTATATATATATAATCACACACATATGTCTATCTATCTATCATCTATCTATCTATCTATCTATCTACATACATATATATACACTTTTCACAGAGGGTGGGCAGTACGATCATTGGGACTCTCTGCTATTCCCAGGCATTTCTTCACATATGATGGCATCCCTCCTGATCCTCATGCTGTATGTCATTATTCTGCATCTTTAAACTTTGAGCGGTGTTGTCCTTGATGTCTTCTGACTCTTCCGGCATTCTGATTCTTTTTGCTTTTGCCATCATCCATTGTATCTTTCATCTGTTCACATTTTTTGCCCTACAGGACTCCATATTATGGTCAAACCACAGTTTAATCACATTTCCTATATAAATTTCCTTCTACTTGATAAAGTTGCAATATGTATATCTGTGCACGATCTTGCCAAGAGTTTTTTAAAATTTTTTTCTTCTCGCGTGGAATTGTTGGCTTGTATTTAGCTAGTGTGTGTGTGTGTGTGTGTGTAAGAGATTTTTTTTTCCTATATGGACATAATACTACAGTTTACTGTATGTGTTTTTCCTTATTAATACATAATATGTAATAAAATGATCAAGTTCCAAAGCCTCCAATCCTTTTCTACGATATTTTCTATTGATACAGTAAATTCTATAAAATTAACCATATCATGGTCACCTTAATAATGCTCTGATGTCATGTAGGTCTACTGTCTCATTTGGTTCACTTTCCATGGATCCCAAACTGTCTTTCTAAAGCTTTCTTAATATTGGCTCTTTAATCTTCAGTACAAACTTTGAGTTGGTTTTTATCAATCAAGTCATACAAAATATCCCACAGTGATTTTCCACTGACATTATACTAAATGTAAACTGACTTAGAAAAGAAATGATTTCACAATAAGAGGTCTTCCTGCTCATGAATGTTAAATCTTTGTTTATATATTTAAGTCTTCTAGGTTCTATTTAGGTTGTGTTGTTCTCAGATTACAAAAATATACAAAATTTTACTGATATTATGTTAAGACCTAGTCCAAGGAGCTTAGTTTGGTTGCTGATTATAATCAAAATTCTATTTGGAAGTAGTTTTGTAAGTAATTGGTGTTGGCAAAGAAACATAGAATCCATTTTTGAATATTAATGCTTCATTTGACATCATGATAAATCTTTACTAATTATAATTTATAGATTATCTATATTGTTTTGTTATACAAGTACTTCTATTTATTTTATATAAATATTATTATCAGTATTAATCTGAGTCATATGGTAAGAAAGGAGAAGTTTCAATCTTAGCTCATTTTTTGATATTTCTCCACTAAGCATTAACAGTGAAAGTGTTAATATTAAGTTTTACTAAATGTTCTTTGTGTCATCTACTGGGGTGGCTATTTTTCTGTGCTAAATTTTATGTGACTCATGTTTGCAATGCTTTAAGATGGTAACTTTTTGGTATAGTACTGGTGTGAGGGAATTCGTACACCGTCTAGGTGTATCAGTACTTTTAGATAGAGTAGGTTCACATACCTACAGACCTGCCGACAAGTGGTGATGTCACCTGCCAACAACATTTCAGTTCAGCCATCACTTGCTTACAGAAACACTCATAATTTGTGGGTCTGCAGTGCATGAGTAAAATGAAGGTGTTGACATGGATAGCAAACTCTAAAACTGAGTCTTTTCTCTGGAGATAAATTGCACACTTATCTCTATTTTTAAACCTCCAATCTCACCTCATTTTCAAGTTAACAATCTTGTCTCACAGTTCATTAAGATACACTGGCAATCAAATTAGGAGGCGAAGTTATCTTCCCAAACCTCACCTATATCTCCTGTTTATTCACACACAGCTTCTGCCTCCTTTCTCTGGCAGAGAAAGAAGGGTCCTTTCCCTGGGTGAGGAGGGTGAGGCCAGCTCCTCCTTCTGCTCTAGATCCCAGGCCTACTCAATTTACCCAACACCCATCCTTCTGAAAGAGCCCACTCACTGTGCTATCAGGGTTTCTCCTCAATGGGGCATCCCCAACTCCATTCATATAGGTTTAAAGCTCCTCAAGCTTCTGTGCCTCCTCATTCATCTATCCATCCACTCATTCATCACACATTCGTTTATTTACTTCTGAACAGAACCATTTTTCCTGGTTCCCTCCTCTTATAGTAAAACTTTTTGAAAGTTGTGCTCATTCTTCCAATCACGGATCCAATCTCTCATCTCTCTCCAGTTGGGTTTTTGTTCCCACCACTGAAATTGACCTCTGTAGGGCCAAAGTATTTTATTTGAAATACTTTTTTTTAAATACTGAGAACCTTTTAAAGCTTCTGTTTTCATTGCAACGTGTTTCCCAGATTTTCCACTTACATCTCAGGTAAAGCGGTCCCCTCCTCTGTGTAACGTTTTAATACTGCAGAGGTCTCTTCTCTTTTACCCTCTTAAGTGGTCTCACCAATCCTCATGCTGTTAAATGCTGCTAAATGCCACCTGTATGCTCATGATACCTAAACTAAGGCTGTCCTGATCAATCTACCCAATGACATCTCTTTTTGAATTTCTAATAAGCATCTCAAACTATATGGACTCAAACTCAACTCTCAAATCCCCTCTTCCCACCCCTAAGCTTGGTCTATCCTGGTCCTCCCCTCTCTACTGTAAAGTATAAGAGAGAGACTCGCTTTCCCAGTGATGCAGCTCTTCAGTGGAAGACCAGTGGTTTGAAAACAGTGGGCAGGGTAGGATTTCTATATCTAAGATACTTAGGATAAAACAATTCAAAACAAAACCTTAACCCCACAGAAAACACTCAGGTGGTAAGAATAAGATATCCTTTATCCCTGAACGTCCCTTAATACCACCAACCACAAATTCCTAATGAATCAGTTTTCCAAGGAAACACTCATTCTAACTTAAACAGATCAAAAAAGCATATTTAAGTCTAACTGAATTTTGCACTAATGGAAAAAAACATAACCTCATTTGAATATGCTCCACTTTGGAATTCATAGCTGCACATGTGTTTAGAGCTGAGATACCACTGTGGTAGACTCTTCAGCTATGGATGACCAAGCATAAGTTAGACAGATGTTTCCTTTCTAGCAGAGATATGCATTCAGGCGACCAAGCATTTTAGGATAGAATTCATGCATAAAATATGCATGTTTTGTCTTCTGCCCAGAGAAGCAACAGCTTGGATATTGAATTTGTCAATTGATGTTTTCCTCATTTGTTTCCTCAACACAGATCTCATTTTCAGTCTTCCACGATGAAAAGGTTCTCTTTTTGAAAAAATAAAAAAGTGATTTTTCTTTCATTCGTTTCCTTGTTTATTTTGTAGAAATCAAGGTAGCATCTCTGTGACATTGCCTAAGGAACAATTTTAAAAGTGCAAAATAAAACCAACATCAGACTGCCTGATTAAGCAATAGTTCCTTGGATCATAAAATTCTTTTGAAAAAATCTGCCACGGTATTTTTATTGAGTTTATAATCTGAAAGGCATTTAAAATTCCAAAGAGAACAACAAAAAGAATAAAAAAGAAACACACATGTGTTGTTGCTAAAAGAAAAAAGTAACAAAGATGTGTTCTGGGCAGGATTGGTCCTGGGAGACATTAGGACGCAGATGGGATCTGTGTTTATCATTTTCCATGCTCTGTTTGGAGCCTCTGTTCCATCTCTGCTCTCCCCACCCCCAGCTGTCACATGGCATCAACCTCAGAGTCCTGCGGATGCTGTGCTGTGGGACACTTGGAGTCTTCTCTTCTCGTTCTATCTTCAAGCTAGTTGTTTTAGGGATCCATGCTGAAGTGTCAGTTACTGGAGATATATACATATAATCTTTATATATGTGTATATACATATATAAACACACACATATACATGTATACATATGGACAAACACACTATATGAGACTATATGAGTGTGTGTGTGTGTACACATGCTGGAGAGAAAAGCTACCCGTGCACGCTAAACAGAGAGATACCTTCTCTCTAATGCCACATGCCCAGCACTGAAGAACGTCCATTTGTCAAGAATGAGCAGGAACCACAATTCCTTACCACTGTCTAGTTTGCTTCTTTACGGGTCTAGCCCTGATGCTAATGGGGAAAAAAAGTCAATTCTCTAAAAATGATGGAAACCAATGAGAACCCTAGGAAGGTAAAAACCCAGGACACAAAGTGAGCCTTTCAGGGAGTTTAGGGGATGCCGAAAGCAGAGAATAAAGGAATTGCTGTCAACTCTGCATCTCTTCCAGTGCTGTGAGACTGGATTTCTGGCTGGTGCAATGAGGACTGATCACGTATATAGATTGTTAGGAGGATTGTACGAGAGGAGTGGGCGAGTTCACATTGGGTAAACTCAGGGAGGAGCCTTAAGGCATTGTGTGTGCTTTGTTTAGATGTCAGGGCAGAGGAGAAATAGGCAATTTACCATGATATTTACAATGGAAGGAGCAATTTCCATGTACTAATATTTAAACACAGTGATGTTTCTGCTTTATCCACATTCTTTTTTCTTTAATTAATTAGTTAATCAATTTATGTACACAAGTGTTTTGCCTGCATATATGTATGCACATCAGGTTCATGCTTGGGGCCTGCAAAGGTTAGAAGAGAACATCGAATCCCCTGGAACTGGAGTTACAGAGAATGGCTATGAACTTCCATGTGGGTGCTAGGAACCAAGCCCGGGTCCTCTTCAGGAGCAGCAAGAGCTATTAACTGCTGAGCCATCTCTCCAGCCTCTTTACCCTCATTCTTTAAATTTCAGTTTGAAATATGCTTGGGCTATCACCTATTATTTGGAAAGAATATATATATATTCATTGGGATTCTTCTACCAAGGAAAGAAGAGTCTTTAAAGTCAAGAAACCTTAGAGCTGTAAATATGAAATACCCTCCCCCCTCCTTGCTTAAACATGTCAGACAAAAAAAAAAAAAGCTTTAACTGAACAGCTACCCCGAAGACTGGAACACTCACATGAAAGAGTGTTACAAGCATCCTTTGCAACTGCCCTCATTATTCACATTTGACATTTGTCTCAAGGCGAGAAATTTTTTTAACTATAAAATTTAGAATTTCCCTTAAAGCAATGTAATTTAGGAGCTGGTATTGGTAGTGTATCTTGCTTACAAAGAATCTTAACCTGGGGGCCAAGATGTTATTCTATAACAAGAACTTGGGCTCTATGAACAAAGATGCAGAATATTCACACACACAAAGTTCAAGACAACAGAAGATTCTCCCCATCAAAAGCTTTATGACAGAAGTTCAGCTGTTTATGTAAAAGTGTCTTTCCCCTTTTGTATCTGAGAACAAGTAATACCTTATTTTGTCATTCATTTAAGACACGGTTTGACATCTCCAGCCACCCTGTAGATATAAAGGTGAAAGTGTGTGTGTGTGTGTGCGTGTGTGTGCGTGTGCATGTGTGTGTGTGCATATGCCCGTGCATGTTTTTGTGTGTGTGCTGTGTTTGACATGAGACCATGTGTTTATCTGTACGTGTGGCACTGAGTTACGTGGACCCAGCAGTACTTACTGGAAGACCCATTTGACCTGCTCTACCCCAGGGCCCCGTTGTTCCTGGTGAGCCCATCTCTCCTTTGTCTCCATCCTCTCCAGGAAGTCCGCTTCCTCCTGGAGCCCCCTGGAATCCAATGAAAAGGGTTTATTTTTAAGAACATGGTGAAATAATTATGTCATGTAATAAGTATATGTTTGTTTGACATGCAGTAGTAATCAAGCCTGATATTTAAAGTGATAGCTCAGCTGCTGCAGTGTTTGTCCAGCACATACAATGCCTGCCTGGTGGGGGGTTGATCTCCAGCATCGACTGAAACCTATAATACCAGGACTTGGGAGGTATATACTACCTTCGATCCATCTTTTCCTTGGAGACCTTCTTCTCCAGGAGCTCCTGGTTCTCCCTGTTTTGTTTTGTAGCAGAAAAAGCAAGATTAATTTTTGGCTATCGCACTGATCTTATTTTACATTTTGTTCCTAGAAGGTGTAGGAAGTAACTAATTTGTAGTTTGTTTCTACTTCAATCGTTATCTCTAAAGGAGGCCCAACAGTGTAATAAAATGATTTGATCTGCCTGGAAGAGCTTTGGAGGTACCTAAGATAGTCATGGTTGTAAATTCACATACAATGTGTTTCTAGAATACTAATACATTTAATCAGGTGTCTGGAAATAAATATAGCTAGAATGTGCTTCTGACATCAAGAATGCAAACACTGCCATCGCATGAAATGCAGTGCCTTGATATAACAAAGTTGCATAGCTAATATAACAAAATTCAGTCGTGATCATTTTACCAGACTTTTAGTTTCTGAATTTTCTCCCTTCAGAGATGCAAAGATTATGGCCAAGTGACATCAATAAACCACCTTTTAGATACGAAACTTGCAAAAACACAGACCATACCTTATGACGTTGTAAAGGCAGAGTTGCTCTCTTTAGAACTAAGTGATTAATTTAGTACTAACTAATAGCACAACATCGTTCCTATTAATGACCCCCGAATGAAGCTGATCCCTACTGCCCATCCCAAAAGGACAATCCAAGTCAACAAATCAAATACAAAAATAAATATCTCTACTTTATCTGTTAGTGAACAAAGACTTTAAAAAATTACCTTGAACATCATTATTTGGGAGAAAAACAACTTATCATGTCGTAATGCCTGTCTATATTATCATAACCTTTCTAAGATATCAAATTACAGCTGCTCCTAAAAATTGCCTTGCATCCCATTAGCTTCATATGGCCCTGGGGTGGCTTTAAAAAACATAGCACAGACAGAATATTGTATACATAATAAATAAATAAATAAATAACATATCACATAATACATGCAAATAAAATACTTTTATGTGTTATTTGGAAAAAAAATCACATCACATTTCAGTCTTTCATCTGCCTGTTAGGCTAGAAAATGTCCTGAAATGTTGATCAAAGATTTGTGAATTTCCTCTTCATGCAATGGTAAGCAATAACCATGTGACCACACATTTTTGGCAAGGCTCTTCAGAACACATCAGGTTTTTAGAAAAGTCACTTAGGATTCTAAATGCCAAACTTAGAATGCAAATAGGGTTTTGTGTATAAGTTCCGAGATTCATGAAACATTTTGTAGTAATTTGAATAATCATCTTTTTGATATATCTAGGGTAGTTAAATTTTGAGTCTCCCCAAACAAGTGGGTCAGTACATTAAATTTGTTTGTTGTAGGTACTCACACGTGCCCCTGGCTCCCCAGTTGCTCCGGTGCTGCCGGAAGGTCCAATATCTCCCTGAAGAGACAAAGGGCAGCCTCAACATCACAGGAATGCATATCATAAGGGGCATCATCCAAAGTAGTTCAGCTGTGACGGCCTTTATCTGCCTTCACCACGGTGTTTGTCACCATGCCTTTAATCCCAGCACTCGGGAGGCAGACAGTGGATCTCTGTGAGTTCAAGGCCAGCCTGCTCTATGTAGTGAGTTCCAGGACAGAGAGGACAACACAATAAGACCCTGTCTCTACCTTGTACCCTCCAAAAGAATGGTGTTCATCAACCAGGGGCAAGTGTGGGTGTTAGGTTAGAGATGTCCCTCTCTCGTACACTTCAGGGCAGTTACCTTAGCGCCTGGTTCGCCTTGCAGGCCAGATTCTCCCTCAGTGCCTGGAAGTCCCTAAAAGAGAATGATTTGACATGTTACAAAGGCTGGACCAACCCCATAAGAAAGTGGTTTGGGTTTCAGCTCAAAGGTTAGAGTCTGTGTGCAAAAAAGGGCTTTCCCTGCCTCCACACACGTCAATGCTTTAACAATTCAAATGTCAAGAAGAGCTTTGCTTGAAACCAGGACAATAAAGAACATTTATCCCCCAAGTTTTCATCTTTGAGACATTAGAAGATGTGAAATAATATACTTCCTACAATTTTGAGTTATCCATCCCTAGATTCAAAGTGGTGCTTTTGATTATCACATTCCTTCCTACTGCGCCCACTGAAACCCGCTTTCTTAAGATCAATTAATCTTTTCATTATTAAAAATAAAATCCACTGTTTGAATTGATGAGGTTGTCACACCGAAAAGGAGATACAGATGTACTGAATTATTTTTCCAGTCTTTCTTGGTGAGCCTAGCTTCGTTGGGCGACCTTTTTGATTATTTAGACCTTGAAAACATATTATTTCTTGCAATCTTTGTCTCTGAAACTTGAGCAGTGGCTGCTGTGTTGTGTGTGTCTCCCGGCGGTACAAGTGTGTTCTCTGCATCCTCCATATGCTTCCCAGACCTCTTTCTCCAGTCTCCCCGTCCATCCATCTTACTGGTTCACTGAGAGTTTAGTGTACGTCTTGATCATATTCACCCGTATTTCCCAATGTTTTCCCAATTCACCCTCCACCCTGACCTACACATTTTTAAAGAGAAATCCTTAAAGATAACTAGTTCTGCCACACATTTTGGATGTGTGGTCTTCTGCTGGAGAGAGGTCGACTGGCCAAGGGCAAAATTCTTGGAGAAACTGTCTTCCCTTCCCCCTGAAACCAACAAAGGCCAATAGGTCTTTAGTTTAGGGTGAAACTGTGGGCCTCCCCCCTTTTTTCTGCTCTTCTCTGTTTCTTTCCAGAAATTCTTCAATATTTCTGATGTGCGTATCAGACTTTTTTATGATTATTAGAAATTAAAATATTGTTCACATTATTTAATAGTATTTTAGATGGGAGGAGGTTCAATTTTTCTTTTTCATAAAACCTCTGCAACCCACATCTATCATTTCTCAAAGTGAAATAAAATAAAAAGTAGGAACACAATAGGAGAGGTGAGCAGATAATGAAAGTCCAGTTCCTGGCCAGGCAGTGGTGGCGCACACCTTTAATCCCAGCACTCAGGAGGCAGAGGCAGGAGAATCTCTGTGAGTCTGAGGCCAGTCTGGTCTACAGAGTGAGTTCTAGGATAGCCAAGGCTACACAGAAAAAGTCCCGTTCCACTTCTTAGAGGAAATTAGATTTTTTGTTGTTGTTTTTTGGTTCCTTGGTATTAACTTCCATGACCCAGAATGTGGAGGCAGAGGGCCCATGTTTTGATCTGAGATTGAGATTACTCCTAGCTAGTGCCTTAGTCTCTTCAGCAGAGAATTGTGGGAAATAACTGGATGCACCTCATGAAACTGTGCAGGTCTGTGGCAGCAGCAGAGTATGTAAAGCTGCTAGGGGCATAAACACGCTTTAGTGGTCACGATTCATCAGAGACAGGGTCCTCCTGGGTCTGCTGCTCAGTTTTTCTCTTGCTAGTGGGCACACTCTCCCACTGCCTCCGACCACTCTTCAAAACTATCATGTTTTCCTCAGATTCTCAGTGCCACTTCACATCCTTATTACAACAGACTCTTAATCTCTTGAAAGCTATGAAGTTCAGTACCCCGTGCATTCTTCAGGCTGGGGATGAGGCAAGGTATGGCCATCAGCGCTATCTTTAGTCAAAGCTAAGCCAGCTCTGCTCTTCAGAAGTTTTAGCCTTGGGTGGACAAGCAGACTGTGGCCTTTGCTCCCTCACAGCCTTCTTCCGGACTCAGGAAGAAGTACGGCCACATCTGTCACATAACCTAGAAATGTCAGGATGGTTTGATTCCTCTTTCTGATTGCTTCCATATATAAAGAAGCTGTGGAATCTCTGTAACAAGTATCTGTATGTGTCTATCACTTCTCTTTGCCAGCCTCTTCCTACCCTTTTCCCTCTCCTCCCCTCCCCTCCCTCCTTACCCTCTCCTCCCCTCCTTTCCTCTCCTTCCTCCTTCCATCCCTCCCCTTCTCTTCTTTCCTTGCTTTCAGACAGGGTATCACAGCACAGCTCAAGCTGCCTTGGATCTCACTGTTTCTCAAGCTGTGCCACCGTGACCACCTTCCACGACCTCTTTATAGGTAGATCTGTCCTTACTTGTATTTGCTGAAAAACATTTCTCGTTCAGCTGTTAGGATTATTTTTTTTCCAAAATATGGTTCTGATTTCACCACTGTCTTGTTTATATAATCTTATAATAGGCCAAGACAGAAAGTTCAAGCTTTTTAAGAGAGTACGTGAGACCTTTCAAGGTTCTCCTCTAATTAGTTACCATTCTCTTGTGGCACGAAACATCAAATATTTCACACAGCTCCATATTCTTAGGCTCTCCCTAAGACCATCCTCCTTCCTGGGACATTTATCAACCTGTCTGTTTTATGCGGATACAATGTGGTTTTTTATTTATTTATTTATTTATTTTTGTTTTTTTTTTTTTTTTTTACAATGTGGTTTTTATTACTATAGTTCTGTAGTACAGCTTTGGGTCAGGTGTGGTGGGAGCTCCAGAAGTTCTTTTATTATACAGATTGTTTTAGTTATTCTGGGTTTTTTATTTTTCCATATGAAGTCGAATATTGTTCTTTCTAGGTATGTAAAGAATTGTGTTGAGATTTTGATGGGGATTGTGTTGAATCTGTAGATTGCTTTTGGTAAGATGACCATTTTTACTATGTTAAGCCTACTGATCCATGAGAATAGGAGATCTTTCCATCTTCTGACATCTTCTCTAATTTCTCTCGCCAAAGATTTAAAGTTCTTGTCACACAGATCTTTCACTTGCTTGGTTACAGTTATACCAAGATATTTTATGTTATTTGAAGCCATTGTGAAAGTTGATTCCCTGATTTCTTTCTCCACCTGTTCATCATTTGTATATAGAAGGGCTATTGGTGTTTTGAGTTAATCTTTTATTCAGTCACTTCGCCGAAGATGTTTATCCACTGTAGGAGTTCCCTGATAGATACTTTTTGGAGTCACGTATGTATACTATCTTATTATCTGCAAATATCAATACTTTGACTTCTTCTTTTCCAATTTGTATTCCTTTATCTCCCTTAGTTGTTTTATTGCTCTAGAACTTCAAGTACTATATTGAATAGATATTGAATGAGTGGACAGTCTTGTCTTATTCCTGATTTTAGTGGAATCACTTTGAGTTTTTCCCCATTTAATCTGATGTTGATTATTGGCTTATTGAATATTGCCTTTATTGTGTTTAGGTTATGTCCCTTGTATACTTATCTCTCCAAGTCAATCTCATTTTTTATGTTTCAATAGACATGTCTTATTTTTCTCCTCCCCCGGGTAGGATAAGCAGCAATTGCTTTCTCCTTTACTTCCCTGTCAATATCTGCATTACTGACCCTAATCCATTGCAGTATAATGATTATTGATGTTAACTATACTCTGAAACAGATTATTAGCTTATAAAGGAATCGGAGACCTTAAATGCATTCTTGCATCTCCAGTTAAGTGCACAGTAAGAGGCATGGCATAGTCAAGGAAGGGGGAACTAGGTCTCCAAGCCAGGAGCAGAATAAAATTTTATAAAGAGTAATTAATAAAGAATAGATCTGCAAGAAGTAGACCACATAGAATATTGTGTTAAAATTGGTTAATTTTGATGTGTGATTTGTTTTGTTTTGTTTTATTGAGACAGGATTTCTCTGTGCCAGTTCTAGCTATCCTGAAACTAGGTCTGTAGACCAGGCTGGCCTTGAAGTCATAGAGATCTGCCTGCCTCTGCCTCCCAAGTACTGGGATTAAAGGCGTGCACCACCATCATCTCGTGTTGAGTGATTTTTATAATAAATTTCAAATAAAGAAGTGGATGTTTATTGGAAAGGTTATGGAACTCTTAAGGAATATGAAGAAGGATACAATAAAGATAAACTGGCGATGAGCAGCTGAGGGTCTGAGGGAAGCTGCAAGAGGCAAGGCATAAAGGTGGAGGGATCCCCCTTTGTGGGAGATCTAAAGAGGGAAGGATACACATAAGGCTGCATGGCTGTTCAAAGAAAAAAGATGAGGAGAGAGTGATGTAGGAGTAGCTTAGGGTGACTATGTCTCAGGAAAGCAGATTAGAAAAGCAGTGGGTTCAGTGTCTAGAAAAAGAAGCAGAAAAGCACAGAGATTTTTGCCTCTGAGATGTTAGTGGGCTACTGAGGTGGATTCATACATAAAACATGTCCAGACGTCAATAAGTGATGTAAGAGGAGAAGCCTGACTTACAGCAAAACCAGGGAAGTTATATGAGTCTGCAAAAGGCTAAAGAGAAGATAGGGATAGATAGATGATAGCTAGAGAGAGATAGATGATAGATAGATGATAGACAGAGATAGACAGATTCATAGATAGATGATAGCTAGCTAGACAGATAGATAGATGATAGACAGAGATAGATAGATAGATTCATAGATAGATAGATGATAGCTAGCTAGATAGCTAGCTAGACAGATAGATAGATGATAGACAGAGATTAGATAGATAGATAGATAGATAGATAGATAGATAGATAGATAGATGATAGAACTTTCACAGATGCCAGGGAAGTGGGGGTATTGTGTGTAGTTTGACTACTAGAGTAAGAAACAGAAATGAAGTGATTGGCTTGCATAATTATAATCAATGTGGTTTACTATTCCAAATGCTATCGTACATAGGGTGACTTCAAAACTCCCCATTCTCCACAGGACATCGCCTACTAGAATGGAGAGCTATCAAGTCAATTCTCATCAGTGAAGGGAATTTTTTTTCACTTTTTGTTCAATCGTTTCAGTGAACTGATTCTTAGAGGAGAGCTTTGTATGTATGAAACTATCTCTACACATTGTTTCTGCCATTTAAGTCAGGTTGTATTTTCTAAATATAAAAGAAAATGCTATGAAATTATTCTTCATGACATATACTTCATATATCTAATTCACTTTGCTTTGTAAAAATATTAAATCAAAGATTGGCATGAATCACAAAATATTACCTCCACACCCATCTCTCCAGGAAGTCCAGCATTACCAGGTGGTCCTCGAGGTCCCTGTGTAGATTGAAGACATGAGAATCAAAGTTTGCTTTTGCATAAATTATGCATCTCAGTTTCATTTTAATAAACACCATTTGACTGGCCGATTACTTTACTCTCTTTATAAATAAAGTTATAACTTTAGTTAATTCATTTGTATTGTCTCATGAATGATGTCAAACTATGCCTGTACTCAAAATAAAAATAGAGTAAGTGAGATTCCATTTTACACCTGTAAGAATGGCCAAGATCAAAAACAATGATGACAACTTATGCTGGAGAGGCTGTGGGGTAAAGGGAACACTTCTACATTGCTGGTGGGAATGCTACCTGGTACAGCCCCTTTGGATGCCAGTGTGGCGATTTCTCAGAAAATTAGGAAACAACCTTCCTCAAGACCCAGTAATACCACTTTGGGGTATATATCCAAAGGATGCTCAGTCATGCCACAAGGAAATGTGCTCAACTATGTTCATAGCAGCATTGTTTGTCATAGCCAGATCCTGGAAACAACCTAAATGCCCCTTGACCGAAGAATGGATAAGAAAAATGTGGTACACTTACACAATGTAGTACTACACAGCAGAAAAAAATAATGACATCTTGAATCTTGCAGGAAAATGGATGGAGTTAGAAAACATCATTTTGAGTGAGGTAATCCAGACACAGGAAGACAATTATCACATGTATTTACTCATAAGTGGTTTTTAAACATAAAGCAAAGAAAACCAGCCTACAAATCACAATCTCAGAGAACTTAGACAACAATGAGGACCCTAAGAAAGACTTACAAAGATCTAATCTACATGGGAAGTAGAAAAAGACAAGATCTCCTGAGTAAACTGGGAGCATGGGGACCTTGGGGGAGGGTTGAAGAGGAGGGGAGAGGCAGGGAAGGGAGCAGAGAAAAATGTAGAGCTCAATAAAGACCAACAAAATATAGAGTAAGTGGGGCTATTACATTTTACTCCTTAATTCACTCACTCATTTAACAGATATTTATCAAATACCTAATAATTATCAAATATGGTGCTCTCCTAGTTATCTTTAGATGTGAGCTTGTTTATGAGCGGCTGTCTGGGTTATTAGTTGATATGGGAGAGCTCAGTCTACTGTGTGAGGCACCATTCCCTAGGCAGGTGGTCCAAGGCTCTACAAGGATGCGAGCGGAGCACAAATCTGCCATGGAGTCAGTCAACAGCATTTCTCCATGGTTTCTGTGTCCAGGTCCTGCCCTGTTTCCCCTCAACATTAGACCACATCCTGTAAGTTGAAATAAACTCTTTCCTCCTCTAAGGTGCTTCTGGCTAGAGCATTCTATCACAGCAACAGAGTGAAGCCAGAAACATGTGCTGAGGGCTTTCACAATGCACCTGATTTAACTTGCACAGCAGTCGTATATCTACTTAATAGTCCCAGCAAATATATGTCAAACAAAAGTATTTTAAGGAAAAAATATGCGATTTCCCCCTCTGTCTCTATAGTCTGGCCTTTTCTAGATGCCATAGTATAAGGCTTTTTAGTTTGGCTTCTTTCATTTGGCAGCATGAATTTATGATTACCTAGGAATATTTTAACTTGCTGGCTCATTTCTTTTCTTTCTTCATTTTTGTCAAATAAATGAATGCAAAGAAATATATCCATACTTCTGAATTTTAGGTTTCTGCCTAATACATGTTCTTCACTAAGATTAGAAATTTTCCATTCTACTCCAAGTTTTCTAAGAGTTTATATTTCATTTTCTACCATGAATGGGAATTTGTCAAATAATTTTCCTGAATGTATTTATAACACTGTATTTTCTTTTTTGGACTATTTTTAAAAAGCTCTATCTATCATCTATCTATCTATCTATCTATCTATCTATCTATCTATCTATCTATCTATCTATCTATCTTCTATCTATCTATCTTGTATACAATATGCTGCTGGTATGTATGCCTACATGCCAGAAGAGGGCACCAGATCTCATTATAGTTGGTTACAAGCCACTATGTGGTTGCTGGGAATTGAACTCAGGACCTCTTAAAGAGCAGCGAGTGCTCTTAACCTCTGAGCCATGTTTCCAGCCCCTTCTTCAGAGTATGAAAGTAATGAATGCTAAACTCCCTTTGCATACCTGGAATAAATCCTACTTGGTCATGACATACAATACATGGTGTTAGATGAGATCTAACTTTGTGCTGAGGACTCTGTATTTATGTTCCCGAGTGACACCGGTCTGTGCTTTTCTTTTCCTGTAATGTATGTGTCTGTTGATCCTGGGATAATTCTAGCCTCTTGGAAGAATCCAGGAAGAAGTCTTCCAGCTTGCATCTCAGGCTATAGAGAATTCCCATCATTTGTTTGTTAAATGTTTATTAGATGTTGTCAAGGAGATCAGTACCCAGGGCTACTGCTTTCTGTTTCGGAAAGTTATTGGTTATTTATTTAAGTGGTTCACCAACACAGACTTGTTCAAATCATCAGATTTTAAGTGAGTTTTGTTAAAATAGTCTTTTAAGTAGCTGGTTAATTATTTCTAAGTTATAGAGTTTGTGGATATAGGAGCTACTCATCCTTTTAATTTGCATGTGATTGGTAGTGAAGGCCTCTCTCTTGTATCTTGTATCTGTGTCTTTTTATTATTCTCTGCCTGTGAATTAAGAAATTTTTCTTCCTTTTTATAGATTAATTGATTTTTAAAATTAATTTTGACTTTTGTTTTTATTATTTACTTTATTATTCTTACTCTATATTTAATTTTCTTATTTCTAATTTGAAGCTTAGATTATTTATTTGGAACCATTTATCTTTTTAATATTTATTTTATTCTTTTAAAGAAATGATTCATTTACTTTTTTTATTTTATGAACATTGGTGCTTTGCCTGCATGTATGCTTGTGTGAAGGTATCATGTTTCTGGGACTGAAGTTACAGACAGTTGTGAACTGTCATGTGGGTGCTGGGAATTGAACTCAAGTTTTCTGGAAGAGCAGACAGTGCTCTCAATTGCTCAGCCATCTCTCTAGCCCCTCTAATATATATATATTAATTTATGTTACAAATTCCCTTTTAGTCTTGAAGTTTTTAGGCTGCATTTTCACTTTAAGTTAGTTAAGATATTTGAAAGTTTTCTTCTGAGTTTTATTTTGTCATTATTGCTGTTATTTGTGTGTGTGTATGTTTATGTGTGTTTATGGATATGTGTGCACCACAGTGTGCTTGCAGAGGCTCTGCCTTTGTACTGTGAGTTCCAGGGGCTGAACTAAGGTCATCAGGCTTGGCCCTTGCCCTCTTTACCTGCTGAGCCATGTTGTTGTAATAAGATTTCCTCTTTTAACACTATATTATTTAGAAGTACATTTTTAAATATCCTGAAATTTTGAGATTTTTCAACATGTCTCTATTTTTAATTTTTAACTTAATCATGCTATGATCTGTGAGCAGAATCAGAATATGTTTATTCTTTGAAATTCATTAAGATGTATATTTTAGCTCACAGTATGGTCAATATTGGGGAATGTTTTATGTGAGATTCAAAAGAATGTGTATTATGTTGTTGAATGAAGGTTTGGTTTTTCTCTTGGTATCTACAGAAATTTACTTTACTTATAGAAAATGTCCTGGTTCCTGGACATTTGCATTAAATTTACAATAGACCTTGTCCCTACACTCATTTGCCAACACAGAGTTAACCAAAGGCTAAAGAGGACTAGAATGACCAAAAAACGGAATCAAAGAAAGATGGGCACTAAACCTTTCTTGGAGGGTTAGCTATTATGTTGGGTTTGTGTGTCAGGTGGTTTTTGTCTCAACATAGTCAACATTTCTGTCACAGCTTGGAAACCATCACCCACAGTATGGCCACTGTTTAGAGGCAGTTGATTTATAAGCAGCGACTGTTGTGCCAGCTTCATTCTTTCGGTCTCTGTGTGTGTGCACTTAGCAATGACGGTGTTGCTTGTTTCCTGCGACTGTCTGCCTCCCCTCACTTTACCATGACAGTGACTTGAAAGCTCTCAGGCCTTCTTAGCTCTTTGTTTCTGATTTTTTCAGCCCATCTATAAAGGTGGTCTATAAAACCCATCTTTCATGCTCAGTTACTTGGAAGATTTTATATTCTGCAGAATAAAACGTCCCCCTCTGTAGAATAAAAAGAACACCAACTGAGATCAACTGAAGCCCAATTCTCTTTATTCTTTTTACTATTTATTCACTGACTGTGTATGCATGGTGTGGGGGTGCACTAGCCACCAAGCACAGATGGACGTCAGAGGGTAGAATACAGGACTAGTTTCTCTCTCCTTCCACCATGTGGCCTGGGGATCAGACTCAGGTGGCCAAGCTTAGCTGCCAGCTAACGCTGCTTTATCACCAAGTCATCTCGCTGGTCCAAACATGTCTCTTGAAAGACATTTTCTTTTCTCTCTTTTCTACTATCTTCATGGAACGGTATGTATGTCTCCAAACAATAGTGTCTTTGTTTGTGTGAGTGAAGGCCTACATGTATGTATGTGAACCACATGCATGTCTGGTACTGTTGGAGATTGGAAGAGGCATAGGATGCCCTGGAGTTGCAGTTACAGGTGATGGAGGGCCACCATGTGATTTCTGCGAAACAGACTTGGGTCCTCTCCGAGAGCAGCAAGTGCTCATGAGCTCTGAGCCATCTCTTCAGCTTCAGCTCTCATATTAATAACTTTAGTGAATTCCTTTGATCTGAATCCCACAGCCAATGTAACATTTCTCAAAGGCATCTCAAACTCATCACTCAATTTGTAGTCTTCATTCTCCAACCCAAATGGTTCATTGCTTTCTTGCTTCAATAAATGATTTTTAATGCAAGAAGCCGGACACTCAGAAATCATACTTCAAAACAGGCTCTGTATCTCCTACTGCTTTTAACATATTTGGAATCTTTCCCCTCTTTCCACTTCTTTCTTGCCTGCTTATCATAGACTGTTGGCTGCATCTTATCTGGATCTTGGCTCTTGACTCCTTCTACTACGTGGTTTGATAAGATTTATAAGACAATAATCTCATCATTGCTCCTTCTCCCTGGTGCCGTCATTTATTCTTAAGCTAACTGTACAAATCCCTTGGAATGGGCTCATAGGACTCTGTGTGTGGTCAGCAGGTCCCTTTCTCTTTTTGTGTTGTAACTGCTTTCTATCCAAGGGTCTGGAACTGTTTCCTCATTTTGGCTCAAATAACTATTACTCTCCCTTCATATCACATGGCTCTGCTCACGGAAGCTTTCTTGAGCCTCTAGATTATGACAGCTTATTTATCATTGATTCTCTAGATCTGAACTCCTACATAGTTAGTCTTCTCTGTCTGTTCTGCCCTATAATTCAATCCAGCACAGACAGAAGACATTCTTTAAAAATGTCTATAATGAACATGCACAGACTTTTTCTTCACAACATTCCTTAAACAATATACTGTAGCAATTATTTACATGTTTATATTTTATTGGGTGTTATAAATATCCCAGAGATGAAAGTACATATGAGGAAATAGGTGACAAGAAGACACGATTCCATTTTCTATGAGGGTTTTGAGAATCCACAGACTGTCTCTGAGTAGGGCACTGAACTGCTTCCCCAGGGATATTGAGTTCTGGATGTGCTTTCTGGTATTTATCTCAATTTATAATTATCGATATACATATGCAATCATTTAATTAATACCTTCTTCTATTACTAGACTGGAAACTTCATGCTTACTGTTAAATACCAAGAGCAGATTCTTTTTATTTTTTTTCCCTTTCCATGGTTTTCAAGACAGGGTTTCTTTGTGTATCTCTAGTTGTCCTGGAACTCACTCTGTAGACCGGGCTGACCTCGAAATCACAAAGATCTGCTTGCCTCTATCTCCCTAAGTGCTGGGACTAAAGGCGTGTGCCACCACTGCCTGGCAAGAGTAGATTCTTAATGACTATTTGTTCACTGAATCAAAGAAAGGTGACCTATTTAATAGACATGCTTGCCTTACAATGAAGAAAAAGTTTTAATTTTGACTATAGAAAGATTATAGATCTTATTATATTATTGTCAAAATATAAAATACATTTATTTTTGTGCCATTCCCTATTTTGTTCATTTCTATAATGAACTAGTATTTCAAATATGTGACACAAAATCTATTACATGCATCATAAATTGTTTTATATTTTATTTGCCAGTTCCATGACACTGTGACCTTCACATTGACATTTAAAGTGCCATGAAGTCATTTTGTTAACAAATCTTTCCTTGTATAAATTTTAAGTAACAATTCTTTCCTTACATAAATCATAAGATTTTTGGCTCCACTGTGACCACGGCTCGATTAACACACTTACCTAATAAAATCCTGTCAGTCTTCATTCCGTTTCCATAGAGCAATGCTACTTACGATGTCAATGATATCTTTGGGCATGGTCTTTGTTTATTAAGTTTAACAAACACACATTGGGCAAATGAACTATTTGGGCATCGCATCAGGAAAGGAGACGAAAGGGTAAAAGAAATAGTCCCCAGCTTCAAGGAGTCTATGGAGTGTTCAGATAGTTCAGGAAGCAGAGTAAAGAAGGACTGTAGTATTTCAGGTCAAATAAACGTTAGTGATGGGACAGCACATGAAACAGAGAGCAAATCAAAGGTTTAGTTACAGAAATCAACGCCACATCTTAGATATTTATCAGGCAAGAATTATGCATATTGTAAACCCTTACTGTTCGGTGAGCTTATGTTGTAGTTTAAAGGTGAACCTTTTATTCTTGGGTAACTTTTTCCACTTGTTCCTATCCAAATTAATTACACAAAGACCACCTGTAGACCTTTGTGTCACCTGGTGATAAGATCAGCCCGGTGGCTGAAAAGGCTTCATTGTATTATGGATCTCAGAAACACGTTACAGCATCTTACATCTGCATGACTACCCTGAAGAATGATGTCATTGGTAATAAAGACTAAGCTGCAAGAAAGGAGCGGCTCTCAGTCCTTCCTTTGCACAATGCTCTTTCCATGGAAACTCCAGAACTGAAGCATACCTACGCATTTTGCATGTGTTTTTCTATTGTTGATGTAGGAGCGTTTCTGTCATATTTTCATATTTGGGCCAATCAGATACAGAGACTGGCTTCACTACAGGGCCTTTATTATGGAGCCGGTGACTGTGTGTGTGGCAATGTGACAGTCATAAGAACAGCAGGCCAGCTAGACAAAGCATTCCTGAGAGTCACTAAGACAGTTTCCTTTTTTCAAAAGCCTAAATAAGGCCCTTTTAACAGTCACAGAGAAAAGTACCAAATTTGACTGCATGAAGCCATAAACACAGTGATGACAACACACACACACATATGCATATATATATATATATATATATATATATATATATATATGCATATATGTGTTTATCTGTATCCTGCAGAGTGGATACAGTAAAACATCCATTCTGTAGAGTCTGTCTTTGCTATCTAAGGTCAACACTGTTTCTAAAGCAGGCCACTCACAGCATTGCGGACTAACAGTCATGGAAAGTAAATGTACCTCATAAAAAAAGCCACAATTAGAAGAGCAAAAATCAACTTACTGGTTCTCCGGCAGGCCCCCTGTCTCCCGGGCTGCCAGGGAGCCCTTGTAAGCCCTGGACAAACAAAAGAGAAACTTGTAGAAGAGATGGCATCTGAAAACTAGTTTTAGCTAGTTTACACACCTTGCCTTTGCCTGTAGGTTCTTTTCTATGTAATACTTAATTTTCCCTTTTTGTCATAAAATATATATAAGGTTTACCATAACCACAGAATATAATTATTTAGCATTAAGTAGATCCACAATGTTTATCAACCATTCCTAGCATCCATCTTCAGAACCTTTTTATCCTTCCATCCTCCCAGTTAAATCTTGCTAACAACTCATTTATTCCTATTGTCTTTTTCCCGGTTCCCAGTGACTAGTTTTGTCTCCGAATTTGGCTGTCTAGGTAATTTTTGTAAGTGAGACCATATGATAACTGTTCTTCTGTGTCTGGTTTATTTAATGGGTAGAACGGCTTCAGGGTTCCTCCTTGTAGCATGGGTCAAAACACCTCTATTAGAGTTGAATGGTAGTTCTATGGATGCATAAACCACCTTTTGTTTCTTCGTCTGTCAGGAAACACTAAGGTCACTCCATCTTTTGACTATTGTGGATTGCTACTGTGAACATGGGTATGCAGTATCTGAGCTGTGGCTTTCCATCACTTTGGGCATGTGCCAGAAGTGCAACTGATGGGTTATATTTTAGTTCTGCCTAAGAGGACATAAAACTGGTTTTTTAATTTTAAATTTTCATTTATTTATTCATTTCTTTAATTGTGTCTAAAGCTCCATTTCAGTTCTGAAAATCATATGTTCTTCTTTCACTTCAGGCTCCTCAATCAATACACAGGATCAATACAAAGGCCTTGCTCTGTCCATTCTGCCAACTGAAACGTGTGATGGAAATTCAGTTTTCTTTGTTTCAAGCATGTTTGGATACAGAGCCAATGTAGTATTTCCATTAATGGGGATTCTGCATCAAGGTTGTTTCACAGAACAAGAATACAATTTTCATGTTCACAATTTTTATTGAGGATTAAGAGGAAAAGCACGAATTGGTTTAAGGCTTTTCAGATGTTATTAATGACATATGACTTTATAGCAGGAATCACTACTCCATGACTTCAACTCAGTAATCATGAGAACAAATGACCACGAGAATAACAAAGACTATTGTGGTTATTTATTGGGAGTTTGTACTAAGTATGCAATAATAACCACAGTTCTTATAATCACAAAAGATTGATTTTTCAAAATTTGTTTTTATTATCATTACTTTTACTAATAGTAGTGGCAGTAGTGTGTGTCTGTGTGTCTGTGTGTGTAACATTAATGTGCAGGTGCTGGTGGAGACCAGAAGAGAGCACTGGATCCATGGGAGCTGAAATTACAGGAGGTTGTAAGCTATCCTATGTGGATGCTGGTAATAAAACTCAGATCCTGTGGAAGAGCAGGAATTGCTCACAACCCATGACTTTATTTTTAAATGTTGATAAACTGAGGTTCAAAAAGGTTGGATAATTTATAAAAAGTTAAATCAGGCACTATGTGACAGAACCAGTATTTGACCAACAACATGTCTGACTCAGGAGCCATAACATCAGGGACACATGAGGATTCTCCCCTGAAGACCCCCTTTCTCCCAATAATGGCCTCTTTATGGTGAAGGATTAAATCTAGAGTTTTAAATCCAATGATAACTACCTTTAAGATTAATAGTAAAATAAAAACATTTCACAAATCAAAACTAGAATAAATCACCATTAGCATATTTTCCTAAAAGAAACGTAAAAGACATTTTCTAGGCTCTAGGATAATGGCAGCATTTAGACATTCAAACCTTCAGGAAGGAAAGAAGATCATTGGAAATTGTAAATGAGAAGATGGTCAGAAAGCCTATCTCCTCATACCAACTCTCATGTATATCACCAATTTATATTAAAGCAAATGAAATTTTATTAGTATCCAGACAAAAGCTTTGTTTAAAATGAGGAATTCATAATACCCATGGATGTAATACATAAAATAACCATAGTATAAAGACATGCTAATAAATTGTTCTATATGACAGTACGTTTCTATGCATATATTGTGTAACATAATGGGTTTTTTCTGGTATTTTATAGGAAAAGTTTGTTGATCATTACTTAGAATAACTACTTAAATTAATAATGAGTACAAATTAAAAGTCAATAGTAAGATATAATTTTTAAGACAGAAGACATTGAACAAAACAAAGAAAAACAAAGCACAAAATAGACCTAAGTCTAGTCATAACAATTAGACTAAAGAGAAGTGGGCCAAATACTGTAATTAAAAGGCAGAGATTATCAGAATAAAATACAAGATCCAACTAGAAGATGTTCAAGTTCAATATCAAGATGCATATGGGTTAAAATAAAATTGGTGATAAGAACACATCAGATAAATGGCAAGCCTATGAAGGACTAGCAAGAGTGATGCTCATATCAAATTAGGCTATTTCCAAAACAGTATTGCCCAGAAAGCAATAATCAAAATTGAACAAAATTATAATAGAATTTTAAACTACATGAAAGAAACTTAGAAAGAATCAAAGGGGAAAATCAAAGACATACAAGACTAGAGATTTTTCCACATCTATTTATGGATTGATAAATGCTAACATTAAAAACTCAATAATATATGAAATGTTACAATTTTTATGATTTAGATAATTAAAAATAGCCACCCAGGCTCCATGATCCCACGAAACTATCGGCCTTTCTTTCTGATTTTGACTTTTGGGACAGACCTACAGGTGGATGGGAACAGTGATGGTTCATAGACAAATACACCCTTCCCAGTTTTCAGAGTTATTAGGGTACCACATATTGTTGGGGTCACTTAGTATTTGCTGGTACCATCTTGACAGTTTGGGTTCTTGGGGTTGGGAGTATATCAATGATAGATCCTGTACTCAGACCCTGGATCAATCTCTACCACAAAGAAAAAGAAAAAGGAGGAAGACGAAGGATGTGAGAAGGAAGGAGAGAGAGGAGGAGGAGTAAGAGCAGGGGAATTTAGAGGAAGATTCTTCTACAGATCTTCTGAGTCTCTTCATCTCACAGGTGAAGAAAATAAATGCTAAACAGCCAACCTATTAAGTCAAGGTTGTGCTGTTTTTAGGAGCATGCAAGAAAGGTTGTCTGATCTCTAATGTATCTTTGTGTTATAGAGTATTGCCTACTTTTGACAGTATCTAAAGGACTAGAGACTGAAAGATCATATGAATCTTTGGGGCTTATTTAGCTTTTCTAATGAAACATTCCCTGCTTTTCTACAATTCCAATTCAACTAAGTCAGTGGAGGCAAAGATATCATAGACCTCCACAGCTACTATAAGCTCGTTGTTTTCTTCTCATAGCTGTGACGTCTGTTGAGGTAGCTTTACCCTTCCAGGAGCCTACGGGCTGTGTGTGCTGTAAGACAGTTGTAAATTAATCCTAGTACCATTCACAGGGTTAAGGAGATATACCATTTGTCTAAGCTGGAAATGCATAAAAGTTCTAAGGAAGTTTAACAATATACAGTAATTCTATTTCAGTGTGCCTCATATTTTTTAAGTTAAAGGAATGGACTTGAGCTCAGCCTTGCCTGCAATATAGCAAAGTGGTCAAAATCTACAGATGTGTGTCATTCACACTGAAAGGATCATAAACCCCAACCCGATGAGTACGCAGACACAGGGGTGTTCTTTGAGAATGCCTCCAGTTAATGACATGAGGCCAAACACAGCTCTTTTTCAGAACCTTCATTTATTTTCTCCCTTTTCAGTCTCCAGAATTTTAGAATTGATCATTGTCAAATACATCGCTATTATGGAAAACAACAGGCAGGGGGCAGCAGATTCCAAATAGGAAGAGGCAAAGTTGTCACCTGTGACAACCACCACTAGCTGAACTGCATATGTTCTGGCCTTTTCTGACTCCTCAGTTATAATCCATTTAAGTTATCAGATTTTTTTTAAATTTAAGCCATAATATACATTCATATGAAAAATCAAAGAGTCATTAACATTATGATTCAGAATGAAAGCAATTAAAATACTTAACACAGTTGTGTGCTAATTTATGTAATTATTACGTGTATATGTTTACATATGCATTTTTCAATATTTCTCTCCTCTTTCATGATGACAGTTACAGAAATGATTGATTCTCAGGGGAAAAGCTGTGTAATTCTGGTAAGATGTTAGAAGGCAGTGAAATAAACTAACATATTTATAAAATACTGGAAACTCTTGAAGCAGTATAACAAGAAAGCAAGATTTGTATGGCTCTACACTCCAACAGACAAAACAGCACTCAAGATGAGTAAGAACAAAACTAGGTGAGAGGTCATAGAAGCTTCTCGTATTCTCTATTACGCCCTGCTGCAGTTATGCGTCTTACCACTTCATTTTCAAAGGAGTTTCAGAGAAATATTTGTCACGATGAAAATGAAGTACAAGTGACAATTATCACATTGGCTCAAAGATTAATGACAGTGACACATCAAAGGCAAAAACTTACTGGGTTTCCTTGAACTCCCCTCTCGCCTGGGCTTCCAGTCTTGCCCTACACATGGAGGAAAAATTCTTAGGTCACATAGCTCTTTCTCAAAGTAGCACAAGAAAAAATGTAAAAGGAAGGGAGTTAAAAAACATTCATACTTAAGGAGAAATGGTTTATTACTCACGGAAAGACCCTGAGGCCCTCTTTTGCCTTGATTTCCTTTTTCACCCTAACAGAATGTCAATGTCAGATGGATTGGTCAGAATTTGAGTCATGGTCTTACACATAGTACCACACAGAAATAAAGGCATCATCAAGTATGTAGCTCATTATTAAAAACTATGACTGGTATGCAGCAAAAATTATGAACACCATTATTTAGATATACAGGTCATAATTGTTTTTGAAAAATATAACTGCACATGAAATGGAGAATCAGCAAGTACCTTGGCACCATGTCCTCCTTGATCCCCTGGAAGGCCATCTGGTCCTCTGGGTCCCTACAGATAGAGGAAAATAACTCATTTTCAGTTGAAATATTCTTTTTAAAATATTAATCAAGTTCATGATTTAAAGATTTTATGCCATATAGCAGCTTAGATGAAAACAAGACTATCTGTTGCTGGGATTTCTATAACCTAAGGTTTGCTCATTTTGTTTATTTTTTTATTTCTCAGTAGTCCTCTGGAATTTATTCTTAAAATGATACTAAAGTTTGCTTATAAGTGGCTGGGTTGTTTGCCTTAACCGTCTCCTTGAGTTCCATTATTGTGGAATTGCAATTCTCTCTTTGCATGTTTAGAAAAGGGGCATTCAGGACACTGCACTCGCCACTGCCTACTGAAGAGAAGTTACTAGAAGCTGGCAGGGGCACAGGATAGGTAGAGAAAGTCTATTTAAAGGCAAATCTTTCCAATATTTACTCAAAAACTAACTGTAGAGAAGCCCCAGCTGCTCTCCTGTAGCGACAAGTCATGCTTTCTAAAGCATAGCTATCTGAAGGGCTTTGCAGGGGACTTAATTCTGTGCCCTCCACACGAACACCTACTGTAGAAAAGAGATGGCCGTGTGGATACAGACCCACGAGCTTCTTCATTATGGAACCTATGAAATGCGCAGTTAAATTGCACGAAGAATAAGTAACTGAAGGACTGAGAAGAGGAGTTCACAGGGAGGCAGACCTGGTACATTTGTCCCAGCAGTGGAGACACCATCTGAAAGAGCAGCGTCAGTCTCGTGGGCTTGTGAGAAGGACAGACAGATGGACAGAATGAGAAGATGCATAAAGGATGGTGAGTGTTAGCTTGGCCAGGCTGGGTTGGTGGATGCAGAGGAGTGTCGAGAAAGCAAGGCAGTTAATAATTATATAACCCCCTGTCAAGTGCTGATAGGAAGGGACCCGTGTTGGGGGCCCCAAGCCTTCTCCTATATCTCACCAAGGTCCAGAACGTTATTATCAAAAGCTGTTTGCTACAGCAGACCTCTCCAGGCTAAATTCCTGGGTTTCCTGTACCTCCAGGCCCTCAAGGGTTTGGAAGGAGCACTCACACCCACAAGGACCTGTTGCTCCACTCTTCCTGTTAAAGTGAAATCATATGCAACTACTCATTTGTATACTGCTTTACAGTAAAATACTCTTATGCAATGATTCACCGGGATTATCATTGTTATTATGATCCTGGTGCTGAACTTAGAGCCTCTAGCATAAACAGGCAGTTCACTATTGAACTACTGCTGCCCCCTGTTTCACACTTACTGTTTCATTTACCAAGAGATGTGTCTGTGCTCACAGTGATAAAGAGAATCATGGATGGTGTAAAAAAAATGTCTAAGTCAGGAGATCACATTAAGGTCATAAAGCCAAAGGCTGCCACGTGAGGTTTTGAAAACACTGTTCTAAGGAAGACTGGGGCTCTCTATGCTTCAGGTAAGAGTGAGCTAATGGTCTAAAGGCATAGCATGACAGCCTTTAGACACATCCTGGTGGTAGACACATCCCGCTGGCTAATGCACACTCTCGATTGGACTCCTAAGACAAAATAAACTTTAGGACAAGGCCCCAAAGAATTAGATACACACTGTTATAACAGGTACAAAACCCAGCATGATATTAAAAACCTAACAGCTTGAAAGTGTCTCATGGGTCTCTCATGAGTATGTTCTGGGTGAAAGCATGCTACAGGAAAAAAATACCCACACTTTCCCCTATGCCATTAGGAATGTCAAAGCTGGCCACGGAGAGCCAGGAGAGGGTTCATTAAGGCCAGAGTGAGAATTGAGTACTTCAACTCCATTAAAGAAAAGCACATTTCACATTTGAAATGTAGGTAAGAGTTATTCAGGCTCATGAGTGATGCATTAGGCATTGGGCCTGCTATTTCATACCAATATTAAAATTAAAAGGAGAAACCACAGTCAACTAAAATGTTATCATATATTAATACTTCATTTACTTAGGAAGACTTTTATGAGAATCCTAAACCCATTTCTATGACCTCTGAGACAAATTATGATAGGTTGAGTGTCCATGGGTGAAGGAAATAGCTGCATCCGCAGGACAGATGGACTCGACGTATTTATGTGGTCCTGAAGCAGGATGTGGATCTGGTATGACCCCTATTAAATTTTAACTCACATGCCTAACTAATGATGCCGATGCTGTGCAGTCTTCTTCCTGGCCCTTGCTCTACACAGCTGGAACCAAATGATCCGCTGAACAAGATTAACACTAGCACTGCTTTTAAGGGAAAGGTTTCTCATATAAACTTTTTTCTAAGTCTATCACGTGAGATGTTTTAGCTGTTGCCTAACACTGAGCTTTAAAACAAACTACCAAAGGCCACTTTAGCTTAAGGTGACAGGCAGTTCCTTGAAGGGGCCGATTTGCAGAGTGTTTATGACCATATAGGTTTCAGTTTTCCAGAGAAAGGCTTAAGCTCGTACATATTCCCATCATAGTTGTCCCTGCAGTCCATCTCAGTCTTCAGTGCCTGCCTCTCCATACCTCTGCTCTAGAGAGTGCTGAACTAGGGATCTCTTGATCAAAGACTTAGTTCAAGCCCAGGTGAGTAGGTGAGGTCCCTTTGCCTCTATCACTTCTCCTGTTGGGCAGCTGGACACAGAAGGCATTGCTGGGCAGATATCAGGGGTTCATTTTTATTACTTATCCTCAAAGGGTCAATTGTGTATATGAAAGGCAAAGATACAGGCTGTGCTGATGCCTCATTGTCCGTTAGGCCAAGCCACCATCATCTGGACTAGAGTAGTGGATGTGTTAGCTTACATCATCTATACAGAAGAAATAATTTCCCAAATTGCATGAAGTGCTTTGGTGATAAATGACTTCTCTGCACTCAACTATTCTCTCGCTAAACATACCAGCTAACAGAAGGTTAATATGAGCAATGTTTTAAACATAAAGGGTATTTATGTAATAGTTTAGTATTTATGACTACCTCTTAATGGTTATCTTGCTATCTTTTGCAGCTATGTAATAGGCACGGTTATACAATCATCCTGCAGGATGTTACAAAAGTTTTTATGATGCTATTATGTTCAGCTTACTTAGATGTTGGCATCGTGGCCTCCTTGACTTATTTTTCCTTCCCCTTGGTGGGTTTTTAGTACTCCATGGTATTTAACAGTTTCTAGACCATAAGCCACAAATTTGGAAAGTCCACTGTGGTCTGAAACCTGAGGGGTAGTTTACATAGAATCCTCTGGGGTACTAGTTAAGTGTTATATAAACTGTAAGCAAAGGTTGGGTAGATATATGGTGGGTTATGGTGGGTTGTCAGCAGGCAGAATCTCCTAGGAAGATTCTAGCAATGGTATTTGTATGACAATTCTGGAACAGTACAAATCTCCATATAAATAGGAAAAACAAATAAGTATTATGATCACTGTATGGGCTCAGAATATAGGTATCTAAAAGTGGGGTTTCCCTTCAGGGTCCTGTCATAGAAAGTAATGGCAGGTGTGCTAGAGGAATTGATTCCTTTAGCTTTTGGGGTGGCATCAGAAGAGAGTGGGCCTGAGATCTTGAGCCAGACATTTTTCCTACTTACATCAATAGACTGGATCAATAGTGTGCCTGTGTATGTGTGGGTGTATTAAAATATACATTAGTTACTATAGGTAGTTCACCTAATAGCATAAAAACAGCAAAAAACCTGACAAATGTTAGCATGGTTCTAGAAGGTGTAGAGCTGGCTTTGTCAAACACATCAATATGAGGTGACTCTCTTGAGGTTACCATACTTTTGTGGTACTTACCCTTTGTCCTTTAGGACCCGGGCTCCCAGGTGCTCCTCTCGCCCCAACAAGACCCTACATGTTGAAGATGAAACATCTCAAACAACAAACTCACAGCACCTTTACCAGAGCAGCAGTTATACCTTCCTTATGCAATGCATTTCTAATGATGGATTTTAAAAGTGATATTCATTAGCCTCCCTACAAATAAACTGTAAACAATCAATACCATGTGCTCCTCCTAATGTTCTGCTTTTAAATATTCCACTTTTTGGAAAAATGTCAGTTCTGTGTGAGATGTATTGGAAGGGTTTAATATTCATTGGACAAATAGTGCCCAGGAGGAATGCACGTGAGCAACAGAGGAAGGAGATGTCCACTCAGCCAGTCAACCCAGCCTGCTATGCATAGTCCACCAAAGAGGCAATGGCTATTACTGTTACGATTTCTTTGTTATTATTAAAGATATCAATTAGAACCCCATGTGTAAAATTTATATATTTTCTTAGCCCATGAAAAATGCCATAAATGATTTTAAATTTGTATCTCAAAAGTAGTTTATAATGGAAGTTAAATTGCCATATTAAAGTCAAGTTTACTGTTTTATTAAGTCTCCTATAAAGATTTATTAGAAAATAGCACAAATATAAATGTGTAGAAGGCAGTTCTTGACAATGCGATCATTTAGCCAAACAAAAATAGTATGTTCCCCATGTGCTCTTCATAGCTGTGGGCTTTTGACCTGGTTTACAATACCAGACATGAAATCCCTCCTGTGTTGCAGGCCTCAGCTGCAATCACAAAGCAGTTGGTTCCCCATAATCACCATACCACTATTGCACCAGTGGGTACAGTTTGCAGAGCCTAGAGGTGGTCAAGACCTTCAATTCTTTTCTCCACCAGCAATCCGCACAGCTAGCCAGCAGGGACTTTTCTGGTCCATTTGAGATTGATCTATGCCTTGCAGCCCTAAAGCATGGTGTCTTCAATTCTCCTGTCTTTCCTTGTTGTCATGGTGAGTAATGGTGACACCCTGGGTTGTTCTGGGTGTCTTTGGGGCCTCCCTGACCAAACACTCATAGAAAGACATCCTGCTCCTAGCACTGAGATTTTTCATTTAACAATCCATGTTTTCTGTTTAGTTATGACCTCTGGGTAGATAAAAATGGATCAAATTTCAGGATCTGAAATTTACTCATTCTTTTATATGAATGAAGACATTGACAACCGTGTTCTAGTCTTTCTTGTTTTAGAAGTCAATATGTCTATGAACATACAGAAAACAAGATTGCTTTTACGAAAGGAAGCATCATGAAATACAATATAACTAATTTTTGTAAGGGGAACTTCCACCCTGACACCACTGAGGCTGAACTTCTTCAGATTCATGCTAACATTGTCAAACCATGACAAGCAAATGTTCCCTCTTTAGGGGCAAGATTTAATTATCTTTCTGAAAACAACAGATGGGATATATTTAAAGCCCAAGTTTTACTTACCAAAGGCACATTTCCCATGAATTTCGACTGTTTGTGAATATTTGCATTTTTAAAAAAATGTTGAAAAACATATGCTTGTGTTTTGTTAATTCCTTAGATCTCAGCTGTATTTTGGTTACTGATTCTATTTTCTTACAAAAGGAAGATTATATATATTATATATATATACATATATATGTACATTAGTTCAAGTTAGAGACTGAAATTGGTTACTATACATAGCAGGGGTAAGGAAATTCAAGATATTGAGGAATGTTTCAGAATGCTCATACAGTTTGGGTGACAAGCATCTCCATTACCTGATACATGACTGATTTTACATGAGACCCCAAAGAGAGCACAGTAAAAGCAACGGATTTAAGTTAAAGTAGACATTCAAGAAAGGATCACAGAGTTTATTCTATACTTACAGGTAATCCCAGTGGGCCCATGGGTCCTGGAGCCCCAGGAGGACCTGGGTAGCCCTATGATTTAAATGAAATATGAAAAACATAAAATCAATTATTTTCCTTTAAGAAAAAAATTAGCAAACTAAAAATGGTAACAAAAACAACAGCTTGATGAGATCATTCTTTCCTACCCACATTGAAGCCCAGGAAATAGTCTACAGGAGGACCACAAAAATTAAAGGTGTTTTTACATGGAAGTTGCACATCCATTTGTTATGTCCTTGCTTGGAAAAGAAGGTCACTAGGTGGCACTGTGTGTTGCAGCACCAGGAAGACATCTTCCTCTTTCTGTGGGCAATGGTATCTTACATGTAGCTATGCTCTGTGATGCATATTACGAATTACAGACTCGTAAGAGAAGGTAGAGAATTCCACAGCCAAGAAAGGTGGATGCAAATTAGTCCCTCAACTTTTAGAAAGAACACATGGATTATGGCACTAATGCTGATTCGGAAGGTGCCTTAGGAGGTAAAGATTCTTGAACTTGGTTGACTTAATACAGATGTTAGTTTACTACCTGTCCCAATTATAATACCACTAAAAATAATCTCATGGTGCTCTTCTGATGGTGTAGAAATTAAAAATAAAGAGTGAGAGGCGGAATGAATTTGTAGGTGATGTTATGTGCCACCAGACATATATTTTCTGAAAGGGGAAGTTCTAAAATGGATCACAGTCATCCATTTAACGTCATATAATACTTACAGGCTATTTAATAAACTACAAATACAACCCAGATATAAAATTTACTGGTTGTCATTATCTTGATGATATAAGAAAATAAGATAAATTTTTGGTGCTTAATCTGTAAAGTGCTAAAAAAAAAAAACCCTCATAGTCAAAGGTGGTGGAAGAGAGGTTGAGGGCATATACAATAGGAACTTTATTTGCACAAGAGCATGCAGAAAATTAATTAAATTTTTTTAATCCAGTATGGCTAATTATAGTCATTTAATTATTCTCCCACAACTATAGAATACTTTTACTAAACAATTTTACTTTTATGCTTTTTCATGGATTTGATACCATAGAACATCATTTTAGGATAGAAAACAGTTGAAAGGGAAATTTCAATGGAAATTTATTACCAAATAGCATTTTTACTTTAATTCTGGTCAAGGTGGGTCCTTAATGTAGGTTGTTGCAAACAGAGATTTTACATCATTGAATCTTACCATGATTCCCTTTTCCCCCTGGGGACCAACTGGGCCTGGACTTCCACGCTCCCCCTTTTAAAACAATAAAGGAAAAAAAAAACATTGAGTTATGTCAATGATTGATCTGAGGTTAGAAACAGAAGCCACCAGAGCCATAACTTCTATGCATACTTCATCTTCATTTTTAATATCTTTGAAACTTACAAAGTTTTCATGTTTAAATTCACAGCTATGAATCTTCTAATACAATAGTTCTCTTGTTTGCAACCTTATTTAAATGAAGATAGAAAATATGGATAAAGAAGCTCTTGTAAGAAGCATGTAACTTGCTAAAATTTTACAAATGAGAATTCTTTTGACTTTTATTGATTACAGAGCATGAAATTCCTGAAAACATTCAGCATACTGATAAAAATGAGCTTTATCTATAGAACAATTGATGAAATTATTTCCCTGGTCTGTGGAGCTAGTGTAGAACTGCAGATCTCATTCTGGAGGGTCGTGGGAATCAAGCCTTCACTAGAAAATTAAGACTAAATGTAGTTACATTAAAATTCCTTGCATTCTCAAAACCTCAACCCATTGAAAATATCAGAATGAAAAATGACAATTCAAGTAGAATTATTTCTGTATGTTGTTATGTTACTAATAAAATCATGAAGCATATATTAAGAACTTATATTACATACAAAGTTAAACTTGCATTCTCCTCTCAAATAACTATAGATTGGTTATTAGCAGAGGTGAAATAATTAGAGGGAAACTGAACTGTATACTGTGAATAGTTCTCACACAGGAAGGGTTAGAGAGATGTAGATGGCTTCCTACGAGGAGGGGAAATTATGTAATAGAGTCTGTGAACAAAAGCCTGGGATGGGAGAGAATATGTTAGACGAGGTGCATGAGCGTGAGACTGAACACAGGGACAGATGTTTAGTAAATGAGTTCGAGGAAAGAGAGAGTAATTTGGAAGCTTAGTTTTCTGGTTCAAAACTGGAAGAATTATGGATTGGTTTTTCTGATCATACTTCTGCATGGCCCACTTCGTACTTGCTTTTCAGATTACATCTTTGCAGCCAGAAGGGTACCCTACCCTTTACAAATTAGAAACAAATACGTAATTAGTCATACTTAAACATCTTTAGGAGATTCATTAGAGGTAATGTGTTATATTTTTGAATACATTTTCCTTTTACCAGCATATGTTCTTTGTACAAAGTAATAATTTTTATCACTACATTTCCAAAATGCACATAGTATACCATGGCCACATGCTCGAACTTTCTTACTGTTTCTTGTGTTTCCTTCCCCTTTTCCTCCTACATCCCTGGTGGGCTCTCTTCTACTCCTACTAAATTCCACACTTGAGAGAAACCATGCTTTGGTTATCCTTTCCAACCTGGCTTATTTCTCTCTCTCTCTCTCTCTCTCTCTCTCTCTCTCTCTCTCTCTCTCTCTCTTCTTTTTTTCTTTTTCTTTTTTTTTTTTTGATTTTTCGAGACAGGGTTTCTCCGTAGTTTTTGATTCCTGTCCTGGAACTAGCTCTTGTAGACCAGGCTGGCCTCGAACTCACAGAGATCCGCCTGCCTCTGCCTCCCGAGTGCTGGGATTAAAGGCGTGCACCACCACCGCCCGGCCTGGCTTATTTCTCTTAACATGATTATCTCCATTTCCAGTAACTACTTGCAAATGCTATAATTTCGTTCTCTTTTATGTGTATTTGAGATTCTAAATGTCTCTTGGATGCACATATCTTTCCCTATATTTGGAATAATTTTTTTTGCACAGCTTGAGCAAGGAGATTTCTTGTGCCTGTAGTGCATAGTTCAGCTCTTTATCTACTTTGAGAATCTTTGTTTTCCCCTCATGACCGTGTCCCAAAGCTCTTGAAAGCCATGGTCATTCACGGTCATGACTGCTTTTCTTTCCTTTGCTGCCTGAATGCAATCATTCCTTATTCATACTTTCAATCTGTGGAACGTTTTTTCCTGTTTACTCTAATTTAATGGTTGTGCTTTCCATAGCTTAAAATTTTGCTTTACGGTGCCCTTTATTACCAAAGTTCCTGTTTTCCCCCCGAATTTATTTATCTACTACATTTGTCATCCTTACTACTAAATCTCTACTCTAAATCTTGAATTGACTGTCTTCCCTCATTTTCTGTTTGTTTGACTCCCCTTTGAGGTCACTGGTCACTCTCAAAAGTAAACAACTTTTGAAAGCTTTGTGCAGCATTTCAACCACTACATTATTTTTGGATTCAGTTATTGAGGAGCTGTTAGCTTTTGTGGGAGTCATATTGCCTTGTCTTTCCATTTGTCTTGTGTTTCTATGTAAATATTTTTGCCTTTGTTGGGATATCCCTTCTGATATTATGTTAAAGTCTTCTTAGTGGGTAACTTTATCTTGAGCTCTCAAACTCCACCACTACTCAGAGGAGAGGAAGTAGATGACAGCAGAACAATACAAAAACAAACCAGATATTGAAACCCAGCAAAAACCCAACTAGAAATGTCAACAGATTCCCTTAAGGAGAGAAAAGAAAGGAGCTAAGATACCTACAGACTAAGATGAGGATTGAAAAGCTATTCAAGTTAACATTATTAATGATTAAGTAATAAAATGAAGGTGGGCAGTGAGTGAAAAGACAGATTAAGCGACAATGGAAAGAGAGAAAACATATGTGTTGCCCGCAGAAGAAAAGATACTAAGGGTAAGTAAACACAATAAGAGAAGCACAGGGCAAAACCAAATACTCAGAGAGAAAAGAAAACCAATCAGTAGTTCCTCCTTGCTGAGGAGCAGAGAATGAAGACACTCCTTCTGCAGTTTACTTGGTATTGGGAACGGGACTTGGGGGTATTGAGTAGTGTTCTTTCTCCAGCAGATAAGCTATAGCAGCTCAAACAAGGCTATTTTCAGGCTGACCCCATTGGGCCTTTTATGGGTTCGATAGCTGCTGCTGTGATCTCTATTAGGTTAAAGTATTGCGAGCGCACAGGACCAGCCATACAGGAAAGCAGGACCCTCCTTCAGCTTTGCTGCCATTTGAGCCTGTGGCCACCTGGCTGGATGGTCCCTGGTGCCAGAGGCACTCTATTCCTGCAGTCACGAGTATGGGAAATGTCCAAGCAGCTTCTGTGTGTTCACCAAGGGTCTCTGGGACTCTGATGTTCTGCTGTAGGTGTGTGGACACACAGAAAAGTGCTTAGTGCCTCTAACTCTCCACCCTCTAGCCCCCTACCAGGACAGTGAGTGCGTTCTAATCAGTTAACATAAAATAAGGTTGAAGTTAGCTGGGAGTTCTTAATACAAAATAAAATAACAAAGGAATTACCTTTTCACCCACGCTTCCAGTTATTCCTACTTCTCCGGGTAAACCAACAGGTCCCTTGTTAAAAAAAAAAATAACAGAAAGTATGTATACATTACATCACTCTTGTAGCATGCTGGTTTTAAATCTCCTATAATTACTGTTTCTATCTACTTCATCCTAATTTGTCTGGGGGTGGGGAAGGGAATTCGTTGTAGAATTGATTCATAGCCTAGGATTTCACATTAGAATTAATTGATTCAGTCAGTCAAAAATATCTAAATGAAAACTTAATGCATAACAGACACCTTGTTGGGAGACAAAGCAGTCTCTGTGCTTATGACCTAATAACCAACAGGATGCTATAACTATATCTGGGCTTTCATATCTACTTGTTGTAGATATGTTACCATGAAATCATTTTTGTGATTACTTTCTTTGAAAGTATCTTAATACCCATTCATGCTCATTTATTTTTTTCAGTTATATAAGGATTTGATGTCTGTTCTGAGTGGCACTGGCTGCTGATGTAAGACAGATCCAGGCCCTGTCTTGCTGTCATAGTTAGCTTCAGCTATCAGTTTGACACAATCCACAGTCACTTGGGCAGAGGGAACTCAATTGAGGAATTACCTCCATATGCTTGGCCTTCAGGCATGTCCATGGGGGCATGTTCTTAATTGTTAATTGATATGGTAGTAGGGGTAGGACTGGGCTGTATAAGAGAGTTAGCTGAGCAAGCCTGAAAAACCAAGCCAGAAAGCGACCTTCCTCCATGGCTACTGCTCCAAGCTCCTGTCCTGGCTTCCTTTGATGATGGGACTAAAAGTTGCATATTAAATAAGCTCTCTCCTTTCAGGTTGCTTTTGGTCATGGTGTTTAATACAGTAACAGAAATTAAACTAGGAACACTTGATGAAGCGAGACATCTTGTAACATGGAAGGAAAACCATTAACAGTTATAAGTTATGACATAGCTCATAAAGGAAATAATTACAATGCCACAGAATGAAAGAGAAGGCATTTTAGCAGGGAGAGTCTGGGAAGGGATGAAGCCAAACATTTAATCTGTAGCTTGAGTAGGAAGAGATCAGCCAGCAAAATGAAGAAGAGAGCAGGGATTCCAGGCTAGCATACAGCCTGGGTGAGGAACACAGTCATGGGGACAAATGATGGACTTGGGCTCTCGCTGTGTCTGTATTGTGTATACTTATTATTCCTTCTTTAATTGATATGGATAGCAAAAGAACAACATAGAGTAAGTGTTCGAGCAGGAACACATTTTCACTCTTTCTTCAATTGCAAGGAATTAATAATTTTTTTACTTTTAAGAACACATGAAATTTTTCAATAGCTACCAAGTATAGAACCTGCCTAGATAGCATTTTATATAATATATATTTATAAATGCAAAGCAGTGAACCACGACCAATGGGTGACTGGGCTGAAACTAGCTTAGTATGATTTTATCCATCCACGCAAGCCCATAGATCTGTTTCCATATCTAGTGGGTTGATTGTCACATGATCCTGGATACAGCAACATGTACTAGGTACTTTGTGTGTGAGCGTGACTTCATCACCACAACCACTGACTTTGGTGGTGTCAATTGGAGTCTCCTGTGACAGACTCAGTAGATGAGTTTAGCAGAGGAGATGAAACTGTATGTGGAAGCTTAGGCTATTATTGAGTGCTTAGAATCTTACTATTCCAGTAGGCGTGGATTGTGTTTTATTTTGAAAACTTAATTTTTACATTCTTAACAATGCACATTTTTTTCATCTTTTCTATTTGGATCTTTAACCCATCTGGAGTCTCATTGTCACAAGACTTAGGATGAGGCAGGGATTGTGCTTCTGTCCATGTAGTGACTCAGTCCTCACACAACATATATAAATGTGTATATATATATATATATATATATATATATATAGTATATATACACACATATACTTATATACACATATATACGTACATATATAATGTGAATATGTATGATATAAATATATAAATTGCTGCTGTCCTCTATTGATTTGTGGACCATTCTTAGGCATAGCTTATTTCTCATATTTCTATTGTATTCCAATGCTGATTTTTCTGTTTTTTTCCCTTTATAAATTTCTCACTTGCCTTTTTTTTCAAATGCTTCTATATCTGTGTTTAACTGTACTTATCAAAATAAGTAATCCAAGGGAGGTTTGAGTTACTCCTAACAGCTGAGACACACAGGCTTTAAATCCATTTGGTCTTTTAGTCTATATCAACATTTAATATGAAACAACCAACACATTTGGCAATAGTGGGTGAATCCATTTTTATATGAAACCCATCACATTTTCATTAAATTTAACATGCTACCAATGCACCTATACTTTTATATTTCTAAAAAGAAAAATTCCAATAAGCAAATGCAATTCGTCAGTGATTTAAGAAATATTCCATTTTCAAATGTTATTATGAAAAAAAGGCATGCTGAGTTGTGTTATTCAAAATGTTCACTGATGATTTCTATAGAGCAATTACACATCCCTGTGCTATTTCTGTTAGGCTTACCACGCTTCTCGTCATGGGAAGAAAATTACTGTCCATCCCGCTAATACTAGGCTTCTTTATGTAGCTTATTTAGAACAAAGAGAAGAGGTGAGGACATGACATTTGTCAAACTGCTTTTTAGAGGTCACAAACTAACTATGATCCAAAGAGGCTCTTTGTGAGCCTGAGCCCTAGGATCCAGATGGCTTGGAACAGACACAGGCAGTTCCCAGAGGTTAGGCAGCAAGTGAGAAAGAAATGTTTGCTATTGCTAACCATTGATATTTTGAACCTGTGTTTCATCACAGAGTAATTTAGTTATTCTGACTGAGGCAGGGTACAAAGTCAGTAAGATATGGTGCTTGTTTACATGAGAAACCTCACTCCTTCCTGTCCCATGTAACAGCAGTCCCAAGGGAGTGGGGAACTACTTCAGTTAAAAAGCTTTCTTAATCACCTTAGACACATAAGTAACAAAAACTCTTCATCATCTTACAACAGTCAATTTTGTCTTAATTTTGATCCAGTGGCTAATATTTTCCTAAAGATACAATGAATTAAATCATGCTTTGACATAAGGTTGGAAAACTTGAATCTAGCTCAGATCATTTATGCAAAAAAAAATGTCTTTCAGAAATGGTCGTAATTACCAGAACAATGCAGCATGCACACCACTAACAAGGCAACCACCACCCACAGTAATAGTAAAATGAACAAGAAGAGGATCTGAATAAAGAGTATTTGGAGGTGAGAAGAGAAAACAAAATAAAGAGTTGTTTTGGAGGAGAGTGGGAATGTGCAAAGAAAGCCAAGGAGCAAAGGTTCAAGGGAAGAAAAGCATCATTGTTAAGGAATAACTTTGAGGGAGTGACGGAATTTGACTTTGTAGGGTCAATGGTGACGTCTAAGGACATTGTTGGTAGCTTCTGCATGTTTGGACGTGACTGCTGAAGGGTTAACAGTGTCCATGTGAAGGAAGCAAGGAAAACAGCTTGTGTAGTCAACTCTCTTGAGAAGTTTGGCAGCCGAAAGGAGACAGGATTACTATTGGAGACCATAGCTTGTAAAATTATTCTATTGAGAACAGAATTTCTGCTCTGCCAGAAAACTGAGAGAAAGTTCATCCACGACAGAGGTACACTGCTGAGCAGAAAGCCATGATACTTAAGATGTATTTCCCCAAAGCTTCACAGAGTGATTTAAAAAAAAAAACCTGATATGGGAGCCTAACCCACCATAAGTGGGTGGGACCAATACATCTGTAATTGTAAGGCAATGCTGGCGGGTTTAATCTCCCCCCATGGGCTATCTCCTCGCCAGCTCCCCATCTCTAAACAGTCTCCTTGCACTGAAAATTCTTTACAAGCCATAAACTCATGCTAGGAGATGTGTTTTAGTCAATGACTTCTATATGGTTCTCTTTATCATCATCATCTTCTTCTTCATTATCACTATTATTATTGCAAACACTTTCCAAAAGCAAAAGTCACAGAGCCCCTGACTTATTTTTGTATTCATTCAAGAAACAGGCACCCCATATAAGTGCAATCTAGGACAAGATACAACTCAGAACCAAGAACAAATGTGTTTTCAGTTTTCAAGCGCTCAAAGGCTAACTGGGTATAAGTGGGCATAGCTGCAATTCATTTCAATTGATTACCCATGGGTACCAGAATAGAAAATGAAACTATCCCAACATTGTTCCTTTCTATTCATTCTTTTTCATCAAAAAAAGGTCTGGGGAAAATGTCCACAAGTAAAATGATGATGCTGGATTCCTGTCTCACATTCTGTATAAAATTCATCTCCAAATGAATTAAAGGAAGGCCTCCATGAGACCTGAAATTTGGAAACAGTGATAGGAAAAAGTAGGGGAAGCCATTCGGGGAACGGACATGGCCAAAGACCTTCTGGACAGGATCTTGCTGCTCAGGAGGTAATGTCAGCCACTGAGAACTGGGAATTCATGTAACTAGAATGTCTTTGCACAGCAAAGGAGACGGCTAAACCAGTGGACAGTTAGCTTACAGAAAGAGAAATCATGTAGGAGGGACACTCTCCACCATCACAGCTTTCATATTGCTGACTTAGTTCACACATCATATAATCTCCTTAAAGTAAATGACTTAAAATAATAAACCCTTACTTTACCACCCTTCCTTCCTTCTTTCCTTCCTTCCTTCCTTCCTTCCTTCCTTCCTTCCTTCCTTCCTTCCTTCCTTCCTTCCTTCCTTGAGAAGTCAAATCAAAAGTTTTATTTTAAAGAAAGAAGAAAAGGTGTGTTTTGAATGACGGGAAGCAGAGGTCCCCCTCAGGCTTCCAAAGTCAAATGTACAAACTATTCTTCTCTCCCTCTCTGGACAGTGGCAATTAGGACCTGACCCCAACCTGGGGCCACTACCCCATGCTGACTCTGCATGTCCTGAGAACCCTAAATTCCACAAGTCACTATCTCCTCTTCAAATGGCTGTGCCCTTTAAGACAACTCTCTTGAAGGAAAGGAAAAAAATGACAGAATTTTTCGGAAGCATTCTCCCTGGAGGCCTGACTAGGGCTGGCTCCTGGAATTTGTTTAGCTCAGCACTTTAGCTAAGCACGGTTTCTTGTACCCCTGTTTCTGTAGGTCAGAAACTATGGGGTAGCTATGGACTGTATCAACAGCTCTGGCTCAGAACTCTGACATAATTGCAGTCAGAATGAGATGAATGAATTTATGTCTCTTATAACCTAGTGACACACTGTCATGCCAACCACATCACATACATTAACAGTGTCTCAGTCCACCTTTCATTGTCTCTCTCTCTCTCTCTCTCTCTCTCTCTCTCTCTCTCCCCTTTCCCCCCCTCGCATACGTGCACAGAGGGCAAGGAAATGGTCTGTCTCTATTCATCTCCGCCTCATGCCTTTAAGACAGATTCTCTCTCTAAGGCTAGGCTGGCCGCCCAGTGAGATCCCAGGATTCCTGTCTCTGCTCCCCAACACTGGGATCACAGGCATGCATAGCCATACTCAGATTTTTATTTTCAACCTGGGTGCCGGAGATTTGAACTCAGGTCCTTCTGCTTTCACAGTAAGTACTCCTCCCCACCTAGCCACCTCCCCTTCCTCAAGGACATTCTCCATCCCCAAAGAAGAAAATTAAAGCACTCTTCTCTGAGGAAAGAATAGCAAAGGTTCATCATGCATTTTTAATCAGTCATAATGACTAAATTCTATTGTTGGTTAGTTTTGAAATTATATTAAGCTTACTTTAATTCTTACTAATTATTTACTTCCTGTAGTCTTTTTTTCAGTTGAACGCATCTATAGGAACCTCTAAATTATTGCCTAGTGATGTCCACTTTTCCATAGATGAGATGCGTAACGGTTCAGTATCTATAATGTTTAAAGTAATATACTAAACAATTTAGAGTTAATGAACACCAAGGTAAAGCAGATAACAAAAACTGGCCAGAGATAAAATGATATGGAATTCCAGCAAAACCGGGAGTCACAACACATAATATTGGCTTCTCTTTGACATTTTCCCTGGAACACAGCTGTACCTACTTGCTTATCAACCCTCCCTGCAGCTTTTTCACGATGTAGGTATACTCTAGTGCAAAACAGACCATATGGCTCACACGGCTCAAATCCATTCCGCTGTGTATTTACTGGAATGCAAAACAGTTGTGGGAGGCAGTTTCCTCACGTTTAGGAAATACCAACCACATATGCCTGTTGGCAAAGAATGCCCATCGATGATTTGGTAAGCGCAGCACCTCATCTAACATACAGCGAGGAACAGGGCAGCATCTTCAGCTAGAACATGTTCTGCTTGGGAGCTAAAAAAGCCATGTAATAATTGAAACCATTCCATTTTCTGCAAAGCAGGGTATGTAATGGTCTATTTAAAGATTTTGTTAACTGAAGCCAAAATGTGAAAGGCCAGAGAGCCTGATGTGGAATAAATCAACTTTTAAAATCAAGAAATATTATTTTTCCTCCTAAAGTCAGTAAAAACTTAAAAATGTTCTATTTCTATTTTCCTTTTTAGTAACCACATCCTACTGATTCACTTGAAGCGTAATATAACATTAGAATATTTCCTGGTTGAATGAGGTGCTGTACATGTTCCGATACTTAGCAAAGTATACTTCAAAAACTACTGTGTCTTAGAGAGTGTCTCAGATGCCTCATGGGAACTCAAATCTTCAACATGTAAATGACTGTGTAACAGGATGAAGGATTGCAGACCTCAGAGCTTTGGGAATTTATGCCAAAATACAGTTTACAGAGAAAATTCCCTAGACTTGTTCTCTGTTGCTTCTTAGATACCTATGACCTTTAATATTTGTATCAGTGTTTGTATTTCCCTTTCAAACCGCATAAACTACTGAACTGAAGAAAATCACTGATATTTGAACACTTTTTACCTTGAAAATGGCAACGTTGTATATCAATCAAGTGGGGACTTTGGGTGACCAGAGAACCAGAAGTTCAGTCACACATGAAAAAGAAATCCATTTCCAAGCACTACATGGGGACGCGTGTTCTCACAGAACTATTTCTCTGCATCAGGTCTTCACCTTTCATGCCTTTGTCCTGGGAGGCGGCCATATAATCTGTTGTCCATTTAGACAGAATGGAAGGGGGTGGATAAGAAAAGACCATGTCCTCTAGCTGAGTATCACAGCAGAATTCCTATTTTCTTTTCTTTTTTGGGTATGTGTGTATATGGAGGCACTTGGGCCCATGCGCATGGAGAGGCCAGAGGTTGAGGTTTGGTGTCCTCCCTTCTCTGTCCTCCCACCTTTATTTGAGACAGGGTCTCTGAGAGTGGTCATCAACTGGCTAAACTGGCTGGTCAACAAGCTTGGGGGAACTACCTGTTTCCTCCCCATCCGAGGTAAGGCTAAAGACACACCTTGCTGTAGCTGGTGCTTTTCACATGAGTGCTAGAGATTCGAACACGTGACATGTCCCTGTAGGGCGAGCACTTTACCAACAATGCCATCTCCGCAGTCTGAGAGTTCCTTATTTATTTATCTACTTTTATGTGTATTGGTGTTTTGCCTGAATGTATATCTAAGCACCATATACATTCCCTGTGCCCACAAGAGGTCAGAAGAGGGTGTCAGACACCCTGGTACTGTGAGTGACAGAGAGTTGTTTGCCACCATGTCTATACTGGGAATAGATTCTGATCCTTTGGAAGAACAGCCAGTGCTATTAACTGCTGAGTCATCTCTCCAGCCACAAGATTCCTTTTTAAAATATGATGAGTATGAAACACCACTGAAGGATGTTCCCAGATGAAAATATGGGCCTGGGGCCAGGAAATCCCTGAATATCAGGAAAAAGTGGTAACTAAGACACAGCACATAGAAGAGCTACCCTCGAGAGCGCATGTGGATGAAGGAAAAGACAAGGACAACAAAGAAGGGAGCACTTCTGCATTGCTGGTGGGAATGCATGCCGGTACAGCCCCTTTGGATGTCAGTGTGGTGGTTTCTCAGAAAATTAGGAAACAACCTTCCTCAAGACCCAGGAATACCACTTTTGGGTATATATCCAAAGGATGCTCAATTGTGCCACAACGATATGTGCTCAGCTATGTTAATAGCAGCACTGTTTGTCATAGCCAGAACTTGGAAACAACCCAAATGCCCCTAGACTGAAGAATGTACAAGGAAAATGTGGTACGTTTACACAATGGAGTAGTACACAGCAGAAAAAAATAACAACATCTTGAATTTTTGTAGGCAAATGGATGGAGCTAGAAAACATCATTTTGAGTGAGGTAACCCAGACCCAGAAAGACAATTATCACAGGTACTTACTCATAAGTGGTTTTTAAACAAAGCAAAGAAAACCCAGTCCACAAACCACAATCCCAGAGAATCTAGACAACAATGAGGACCCTAAGAGAGACATACATAGATGTAATCTACATGGAAAGTAGAAAAAGATAAGATCTCCTGAGTAAATTGGGAGCATGGGGACCTTGGGAGAGGGTAGAAGGGGAGGGGAGAGCAAGGAGGGGAGCAGAGAAATATGCAGAGCTCATTAAAAATAAAAAAGAAAGAAAGTGACCTGACAAAGGGAGAATAATGTCTATTCTTGTTTTCAACAGTTTTCCCTCAGACCTCTGATTTTAGGATAATTTTAAGGTGAATACCTGAAGTGTTTTTTGATTATTTAATTATCAGTTTCCAAATAGCCAGGCTTTTGATAAATCATTCATATTTTCAAATGAAATCTCTAAGCTCAGAAGTTATTCTGTGGACATTACAACTTGGGGCAAACAACTTTCTTTTGTTTGACTAGATTCATAACATGCTGGTATACGGGGAGGTGGGACATAGTTGGAGGAAGGCCACTGAGGAAGTCTTGGATGTATCTTGTGCTGTTCTCTTCCTGGCCCCCTTCTCTGCTTGTTGTCTACCAAGACATCAAGAACAGCCCAGAACATGCCGCCATTGCCACAGTGCTTGGCACAGATAATGGGTTCAGCCTTCTTAAACTGTGAGCCAAAAAAAGAATTTCCTCTATTAAATGTTTCTTTTGGTATTTGGCCAAGGTGACACAAGCGTCTGGCTAGTATGTTTGCTTAATCCACCACCACGGGAGAAGACATGACTTTAAGTTTATCAGTCAGAATATTCTAGAAGTAGAAAGAACACTCCATCTCTTATGTCTAGCATACTTCCTAGAGTACAGAGATGACTAAATCAATAGTTCCTAGAATACAGAAGATAATCAAGCCCTTTGACTAAATCAGTAAACAAGCAGAGTGGTGGACACAGATGCAAACCACCACATCCTTCTATAAGAAATGACTCATTACTCATTTAACCAGCACCTTCCAGGTGAGGTCTCAGCAGACAGACAGACATCCAAGCCTGATGAAATTACAAGTAGAAAAGACTGGCCATTTGAGCTCAATGTGTAACCACACTGATGGGTCATATATTACCTAGAGCTCACCAAAGAGATGGTTGGGCAATTTTCTCTTTTGATGGGAAGGTGGAGAAAACTATGCCAAAGTTCTTGTTTTTTTTTTTTTAAATCACACTGAACAAACTCAAGAGAAACTTAGACTTCAAACAGACAAATTTGATGTGCTGAGGTCAGGAACCTGGTTCAGGGAAAACTAGACTCTGACCTTGAGATGAGGACATCTAGACAGAGGTCCTTGAAGAGCTCGAACCATTAGACCCTAACTATTCTAGTTTGTAGAAGTGGCCTGTCCTTTCTCATTGCAAATTAGCACTGTCCCCCAGCATGCACCCCCTTTAAGAACACACATACCCTGATTGAGATTTTAATATTGCTCTCTAATTTCTAGATGGCAGTCACATGGCACCTAGGGTGTTTCTGTCACAGACGGAACAGGCCATATTCTAGAGAATAAAAGGTCTAGCTACTGTATACTGATAGCAGCAGGAGGTTAAGCCCAGGGCCTTATCTCACAGGTGCTTCTCCAACATGACATAAATAAAATTAGTTATGGGAAAAATTAATTTGTTATCTGGGTAAGTTTTTTTCTCATTTCTATGACCAGATACATGTCAGGAAGCAACAAAAGGGGCCGAGGGTTTATTTTTGCCTCATGCTTGAAGATATAGTTCACCATAGAGGAAAAGGCATGACAGTATTTTGTGGAAATGTATGACTTGTACTCTTGACATTCTGGTGAACCTATAAGAAGAAGAGGAGGAGGAAGAAAAAGAAGAGGAGGAGGTAGCATTGGCCACTGGCTATAACCCATAAGGTTTTCTCCCAGTGAGCCACTCCCTTCAGCTAGAACCTGCTACCTTCTAAAGGTTGCACAGCCTTCAAGACAATGTCAAGCAGTTGAGCATCAAGTGTTCAAATACATGAACATTTTGATGTTTTGATGTTTCTGAACACCAAAAATATACTATCCAAATATTACTTCACAACCAAAGAAAGATAATTAAAAATGTCATAAAAATGATTGTTTTATTGAGTCAACAAATATATTTGAAAGCATAATACTACGCATCACACCAAAGAATACATATTGTTTGCATGGTCAGTTCAGTTCAGGCTATAGACAGATATTTCTTAATTTTACAGGTTCCCGAGTGATTGGAGGGTTCTGTTTGGGGCTGTAGAGCTTCTACTCCAGGCTCTTGCCATATGAATACATAAAGTTCCCCCACAAAGGGTCACTCAATATGCTGCCAAGTATCGAAGCAGAAATGTCAACCTCTGACATTTCCCCATCAACTCTCTGATTTCTCTTCTCTATGCTCAAATGTGCAACCAGGAAAAGAAAATCCCAGATTGAAGCTTTACTCCAGGCAGGTCTGGCAATGATCAGGAAGCTATGCCTGGAATGTCCTCTGAGCAGATCCGCCAGTCCCACTTCTGCTATGGGGAACAGGAGACAGGAAAGGTCACTCATGCTGCACTGAGCTTGCCTGGCAGTGTGGCTGGTGACGGGTCCCTTGGTAACAAATCAAAGGTGATAATGTGAATATCGACAGAGTGGCCGCCTATCTTTATTGAACTTAGGCTATTTTTTAAAAAGTAAGTTGGATGAGAAATAAAAGGAATTCTCCTGCAGCGACAACTGTGTTGCAATAACATCTACACTGTGTGGTCTCCCTGAGACTAACAGCTAGCAGGCCCACTCACATGGAGGGATGTGTACTTAACGCACAGAGATTTTTTTTTTCATACATGAAGAAGAAAATGAAATCCGGATGTCTTTCCAGGCTATCCCTATAGGAAATGTGACTTTTGTGAGTTCTATGCAAAGACACAACCAGAGTGAGAAAAATCTGCCAGCTCCTGATTCCTCTCACTCCCACTGACCCCAAATCATTCTAGCTAAAAATGGGGGAACTGGCAACACACAATGCCACCTACTAATGCTAAGATTTGAGTTCCAGCTTTCTGCTTAAATTCTGAAGAAAGTCATCGAACCACTTTTGGTCTCACCTTTCCACTCTGAAAAACCACATGAGCAAGACCCTCCCTTTATAACACCCAACTTTAAAATCCGACTTAACCACAAAGAATACCATGAAGGTACTTAAGAAACATTAAATTCTTTTTTCAACACCCAAGAAAGAGATGTACATTTTTGAAAGAAATAGAAATTTAACTTTTCTTAGCAAGGAGTTTTATCCAGTGTTCTGAATCCACAGGATCACCCAGAACCGATTTACCAATCACCTCTACAGCAGGCAGCTGTAGCCTCTGAAAGATCACTTCCCCTTAAATGCCTAAACTGGCATCCTAATCTTGTAGGAGGGCTTTGAAGTGGGCTCAGTGTCCTGTGTAGCTTGATCTCTTCCTTGCATATGTAAATGACCATAAATATTTGTAGAGGGAAGGCACCATGTGAACCACATACTGCTTTCTCAGTTAAAATTACTGAAGTTATGGAAATCCCCACAGTGTATTTACACAAACAAACCCATCCCTTGCTTGTTTGCCTTAAGTTTTAGTAAAACAAGAATGGAAAAGTAGAAGATGCAGAGGGATGAAGTTGTCCTCAAAAGACTTCCTTTTTCCACTCTGCCTTCACAAGTCTTTCTTCAGTTTACTCATGCCCCTGCAGTGGACATTTTCATTGGTCCTGTGATACCGTCAGACCATGTGACTCAGGGGAGTGTGGTAGTTTGAATGTGCTTGGCCCCCCAAAGCTCAGAGAGTGTCACTATTAGGAGGTGTGGCCTTGCTGAGGAAGTGTGTCACTGTGGAGTTGAGCTCAAATCACACTCAGTATCTCAGTCCACTTCCTGATGCCAATACAAAATATCTCAACTCAATAGGAAATATTACACAGAAGGAAAATATTTTATTGTTCTTAGAAATATCTCCTGGTAATAATCTCAAGTGTTTGGTAGATAGAGAGAAAATGATAAATTCTAGTGGCATCATTTGGATTTACATGTGGTCCATAGATAAATGCAAATAAACTCATTATGCTTGCAATTGGTTAAAAAAAAATCAATGAACAGCAGTTACACCACCTGCTAGCTAACTGAATCCATCTTTGGATTTGAAATTAAGATCCAGGGAAATCACATTTGTGTTTATTGCTCTTTTTGTTAATGACAAAAGACAAATGAAGCAGGGTACACATAAGGCAGATGCAATAAAAGCTGGGGTGTCCTAGATAATGGGTAACATTTTAGAGCAGGAAAAGACACACCGCAGCCTGTGGCCCATTCCTGCCAGCTGTCTGTTTTTATAAATAAAGTCTCACTGGAAACAGAGCCAGGCTCATCCATTTTTCATTGCTGTCTGGGACTAGGTTCACACTACATCACTATAGCTAAGGGGATATGACAGGACCCGTATGGTTCAGAACGTCAAACGTACAGCACCTGGCCCTCCACAGAAAAGCTTACTGAGAATCCTTAACAGCTAGGACCTTAGCCCACAAGTTACACTGGCCACAGATAATTTTTCAAAAGGAGAAGCATGGATATTTTTCAGGACCTATTTCCAGGTTGTCATTTGGCCATCATGTCTATGAACAATGTCATTTCAGCAGGAGGCCCCAGCAGCCCTTTATCCCGGACACTGCCATTATTTCCATCCATCTGTCCATTCTTTTTAAACCTAAAGAATCCACATATTTTCTATCTTAGTATTTTCAACAAAAAAGAGATTTTTACCATTGTGCTGACACATAAATATGTATATAAACGAGGACACAATACACTAGTAACACAGCTTAAAGGGAAGACTATCAGAACATCATTCCAACAAAATGCCAGGATCAGACCCCTGCTAGATAAGAACTTCACATACTGTTTCCTCAAAAGCTGTGAGTCATACCATAATGCCCACACCCAAGAAGATGGAAATGTGTTTGCAACCAAAGACAATTTCTCTATCGACACGTATGTTCTTATGAGCTATGCCGTAACTTTTACTTCTTGTTCTTAGAGCGTCTTATGTAACAAAACAGAATTTTCAATAAAGTCACATGCCTACTTATTTTGTCATTGTCTACACCAGAAACCACCTAGGGGCAAAGTCTTATTTAACTGTGTGTCGAGAGCCTAGGCAGTTTGGATGCTCAACTTACTAGACCTGGATGGAGGTGGGGGTTCCTTGGACTTCCCACAGGACAGGGAACCCTGATTGCTTTTCGGGCTGGGGGGAGACTTAATTGGGGGAGGGGGAGGGAAATGGGAGGCGGTGGCGGGGAAGAGACAGAAATCTTTAATAAATAAATTAATTAATTAATTAAAAAAAACTGTGTGTCGAGCACTCAGAAAGTGTTCAATAAGTACTTTTTGATGGCAAATAAATGAAGACTGAAGTTCCATTTTTCTTTGGCTATAAAAGTCCTTCTATTTCTGGAGGCTGAAGAGCTGGCTTGGCCAGCAGTTAAGAGTACATACTGTTCTTGCAGAGAACCTGAGTTCAGTTCCCAGAACTCATTGTTGGATGCTGGTAACTACAGCCCCAGGGAGATCTGATGCCGCTAGTCTCTGCCGGTGTGTGTGCTCACGTGTGCACTCATGCAAGCATACACACACTCAACCAAGCATGAATCTTTAGATCTTTAAAAGATGGACTATTCTTATAAAACACAGAAAGGCAGGTTCACGATGAAGAAAATACTGAGATGCACATCTTTACAATTAGAAAATTATTTCAAGTCACTGGAGAAACAATTTTCTTTACTAATAAGAAACTCATAATTTTAAGGTGCCTATTAGTGATATAAAAATTTAAATATCTGTAGGTAAAGCTGATATGAAACATCTCTTCACCAAAAGCTGTAAACATCAGTGAAAGACGGTGAAACGAAATGGATGAGAACAGGTGGCGCCAGCATGGAAGAGAAGAACCAGCGTTAGGGTGATGTCTAACCAAGCAGTTTACAGATGGGTGGATCCCTGCCTAAGCCCCAGCGAAGCCCCAGCGAAGTTCTTCACGTCTGCCTTTTGAGGTTTCTTGTTTATTTACTCTTCTACTCTATTTTTGGAGACAGGATATTTGCTAGCCCATTCCAGCTGAGGACAGATTTGAAATCCTTGTCCTCCTGCCACCTCCGGAGTGCTACCTTGACATGTGAGCCCCACCACACAGGCTTCCCTTCTAGTGTGTTCTGCCTTCATAGACACAATGCTAGACTTTGTAATGGCTTTTTAGTAATACTCACAACACTGTTTCTACATTTCAAGGATGGTATGCTGTGAATTTGGAAATCCTGCTTCTCAAAGAGGATGGGCTATCTGTATTCTCAAGTAGTAAAAGCAAGCATTTACTAGGAACATGGGAATCTGTTACCCTTTGCTAAGTGGTCCAAGAGTAACCTGGAAACGTTAGAGATAACATCCTGTAGTCCTAACTTCACTGGCTACAGCAAGTTAGTAAAATTGTTAAAAAATATCAACTTTTCAAAATTTAGAATAGGATTTGTTACATTTACCAAGATAGTGCCTGGTGTATCACAAGTTTTCTATAATGAGTATCTGTTTATTTCTTTTTTGATACTCAGTTACAGATCCACCTGAGGATAGCGTGTATTGTGGTATCCACTCTGCAGAGTTTCTTATTACCTAGAGACCCGCCATTCCTGCCACCCAGACTGGCAGATTATTTACAACTGTCCCTAGGCATTGCGTATCTTAGAAACAGGGGAGGCTGGCTGGCGTTTTCTAAGACAATGGCAGTAATATGCAGGACGTGCTAAGGTCAAGTACAATGTGCTGGTAAAGTGTGGCACAACCTTTTCCTCTTTGATTAAACTGTGCTCTCAGCTTCTGGCTTTCTACCTTCAAGGAAACAGGACTGATGATTTAGTAGGTCCTTTTAAAGATGACTATCCTTTCTTTCATGAAAGGAAAAACAAAAGCCTGGAACACAATGAAATGAATTTGTATCAAGGTTAATTCCGTGATAATCCTACCCAGGAACAGCCCTAGTCGTACTAACAAGTGAGGGTTTCTGCTGAACACTTCTGAAAACTCTTCCAGTTCTTTCAAAAATCTTTTCCATTTCTATTATAAATATGTTTCCATATTTCCTGCAAACTAATAATATTTGACAATATTTTAAAAGTGAGTTGCCTGGTTGTCTTAGGATTTTTCTGGGTAAAACTTTGGTTTGCTCTTCCTTTCAAATTTTGCTAAATATTAGGTCAGATCTTCCTAACCCTTGGTCGCCAAGGATGTACATCAAGGACAGGACACATTGGTGGTTACTGTATGAAAAGAACAGGCCTGGAAGCTGAAGGTTGAAATCTCGGATCCTGATCTTCTGAACCACAGCTTACAGCAGACACAAATTGGACACATTTCATGGCAATACAAAAACTTAGGGTAGTCACCTTAAGACTAGAAAATACATCTTTAATAAAGAGATTTTTTTTTTTGGTTTTGGCTTCTCCCTCAGTTTTTATCCCTTTTTGGCTTTGAATGAACGGCTTTGAAGCTGTCCAGGGATCCCCACCAAGGCCTCTGTGATTCTGAGGATTTTATAATGAAAGGCAGAATACTTGTCTTTTCACTAGGCACTTGGCATTTAGCCCAGCAGCACAGAAAGCAGGGGATAGTAAGGCTGCACATAAAATCTCCCTACATTGGTTAAGAAATGTGTGAAGTAAAATTCAGTAGGCTGAGCTACATTATAAGAAATTAATCAGGGTGAGCAGACTATATGACAATCATGAATTTCACCAAGTAGGAAGAAATGTGATAACTGAAAATTAATGCAACCAAGGACACATTATGGAAAATATTTCCAGGTCTTGTATTTAAGCTAAAAGACCACTAAAAGATTCTAGGGGGTCACTGTTGATGTTTTACCAGAGAATCTGTTCTAAGAACAGGCCTGAATGACTTTGGGTATCATCATCAGTAAAAAGAATTCCATAGAAGTTATTATTCTACTCATAGCAATGGCCATTGAAGTCCTTACCCTTAAATGCTCAGTGGTTGAAAGCACCTGGGTTCCCAACACCATGTTAGGTAGCTCATAACCACTTGTAATTCCAGCTCCAGTGGATCAGACATGATCTCCTGGCCACTGAAAACATTTGCAGTCATGGGCAAATGCTCCTCCCACTCAGAAACACACACACACACATAACTCCATTAATCAATAGACGGAGTCTGGTTCTGTTTGCCCAGCTTCAGAAGGATGCACTATGTTCGGAAGAGGGACAGGCTGCCAAGTCGGTAGAAGAGAGGAAAAGCAGGATTATTAAACCTCTCAGAAGAGAGTCACAATTCCTAGAACTGGAATTATTCTTTGACAGCGTATGTCCCAGACGGTTCTGACAAATAACAAACAGTTTAGCAATTTCAAACCGGTTGCATGCCGAGGACTGACCACACTCCTTCCCTGTTTTGTCTGTTCGGATTATTCCTGTAGGACTTAGCTCTGTGTGAGTATTACTAAACTCAGTGCATTTTATTTTTTTTAAGCAAGAATTTTAGCTACTTAAGTGGCAAAGTGTGAATAGTGTTAGAGGTATATTTAAAATATCATAATTCTGAAAACTCCGAGAATAGTAGGGAATACTGAATTCTTGCCCTTGAATCTCCAATAGTGACATGCCAGGAATTTGAAAACACTAAGAACCTTTGGTGATGCATAAATTGTATCACTGCTGATGACTACGTGTAGGTTTTTGAATAAAAAATTAAAAAGAGAGAAATTGGAGACTTACAAGATGCATTTACAGAAACAAAGTTTGTTATTTTTTACTGTAATAATAAATGAAATTGGAAAATTATGGGACACATTTACAGAGTTCAAAGTCTTTGAATCCAAGAAATGACGGGAAGTGCATATGAACATAAAGTGTGGATAACACTACTGATCTTGATGGGCTCGGCAAGAAATTTGTTTCTAAACAGTAACTAGAGAATGAAAAAGCCACTCAACTAAAGCAATTAAATGACTATAAAATTTTTCTCAAGTGAAAACTGAAGCACTACTGTATACTGGGCTATTTAAAATTTTAAACATTGTTGTCGTGAACCGCAGCTATATATTCTGTATCTTTCAAGAGAAGAAGCTCATTTGGCAGCGAAATTCTGAACTAGACGTGTATTCATAGGACCTGAAACTTAAGATAAAATAAAATCTGGGAATTACAGAAGGCCCAAAGTGTTCCTTAGGTAAATTAGATTTGTGACCAGCTCAACAGAGGAAACAATGTTTTATAAAAGAAATTCCTTCATCTCACACCCTCAACGAGGAAAAGAAAATCAGCATTGGGAAGGCACTTTAGTTAGGCAGCTTATCAGTTACTCAGAGGGTTCTCCTCATGACATCAAGGCCAAATTGTTGTTCAGTTAATAATAAAATCTGCTCAAGCCCTATTAAACGTATCTGATGCCCACAGCGCCTTTGCAGGATGCAGGCGGAATGGCTTGTCAGCTAGAATAGAAATGTGAGGGAATGTGAGTGTGGCGAGAAGTGGGGGTTTGGGTCTCGAGAAATTCTGGGTTTGAGTCAAGGTTTAGTTACATAACGTTAATCGGTCATTTCCTAGTCTCTGGTTCCTTTGCTGTAAAAGCTGGAGGTTGAAGAAGCTCTGAGAATTAAATGAATCACAGCATTAGCCGATGCCCGAAACATAGCAAAGGGTCAATAAATGTGATTTTCTATTCCAGTCACAGAAACTTTGCATCCTGGAAGTCAAGCACACTGTGGGCAGCACTGGAAACTACTGGTTCTTAGACTGTGCAGGATAACGCTAAGAAATGACATCATTTATTAATTAGCATTTTAGCTTTGGATCCTGACTGGAATGTTTGTTTGTTTGTGTATGTGTGTGCGCGTGCACGTGCACTGTCTCTTTCTCTCTCTGTCTCTCATGCATGTGTGCGCGCACACACACACACACACACACACACACACACACACACACACGTCCTAAGCAAGTGGATACTCAAATACCATAATTTCATCCTTTGACTAACCATAGAAACAAAAATGCTTCAATCATATCAGACATATTATAAAATCTGATCTAAATACTACACTGGAAAGTCTTTTCTCGGCAACAGCAGATAAAAGCTTACCTTTTGGTGACTGAGGATCCCCTGGAAGTAGGAATGATTCCCGGCAACTTAACTTCCCTATCTACTTTTACAACTATTAGTGGTAAAACTAAGACGTCCAGAGTATTTTTTTTTCTTATTAGAACACCTGGATTAACAATTGTAAACAAGTTAAACTTACAAAATGATTTTGTAGAAAAATCTACTTCCCTTTAAATCTTAAGAGAGGCTAAGGGGGAATTTGCTCACTCAGGCAAATAATCTCACTCACTTGCTTTGTGACAATCAGCCTTGAACACTAAATATTTTCATCCATCTCATGACTCTATTATCTAGGTTTACTTGTTAAAAAACATTTTCTTCTTGTGTGTTTGTGTGTGTGCACAGTTATGTGTATATGCCTTTTGTGGGTGGAGACCAGAGGCTGGTACTAGGTGTCCTCTTCTACTGTTCCTTGCTTTCTTTTTTGAGGCGGAGTCTCTCCCTGATCATACAGCTCACTATTCAGCTAGCCTGACTGGCCAGCACGCTCCCAGGGTCTGGTTTTTAACTCCTAGCTGGGAGATTGCAGATGCGTCCTGACAATCCAAACCCAGGTCCCCGTGTTTGCACAGAAAGCACTTACTGACTGAGACATCGGCCCAGCCCCATAGAAATTATTTTCAGTGGTTTTCCTCATTGTGGAAATAGATCCAAATTAAAATTATTTCTAATACAGACAATATAAATATTATATGTAAGCCATAAGAAGTGGCTTAGCAATGTATAATATTCTTGCAGAGGACCCAACTTCAGCTCCCAGTGCTCTTCCCACGTCTGGCAGGTGACAACTGCCTGTAAAGCCAGCTCTTCTGGCCCCCTTCTGGCCACGGTTGGCACTTCACTCAAAAGCACACTTTTTTTTTTTAAAATAGGAATCCTAAAAAATTACATCGTGCTTTCTGCTACAACAGTAATGAACCTAAACAAAACTGTAATTTGTTAAAATAACTATATACTCTATATATCACGCTTTTGCTTGATTCCTATCATCAAATCTTAAGTCAGATTATGAATGCATCTAATCAGCTTTGAGCTGTTGTTTATTCTTTGAGATAGTGTTTGCTATGAAGATCAGGTTGAGCTTGAACTCAGGAACCTCCTGTCTCACCCCCTAATGCAAAGTGCTGGCATTACAGGCATTTGTCACCACCCTATTTATGTCCCCCTTTTTTAAAGGTCAACTTTAGAGTGAAATCAATGGAACTGAAATGGAATGTCAAGTACTGAAAAGAACAATGCCCCGGGGTCATTAACATAGTTCATATTCACTGAAAACATTCACTCTTTCTTCCTCACATCCCTTGTACTGCAGTTTTTCTTTAATTTTGTCAATAGAACCATAACATATGAGTCTAAATCTGTTGCAGGTAAGCTTTACCAATGCTCACTAACATGATTATGGTTAATAGATCATGGTTAACATAATTCCCAAGAAACACAGCTGGTGAAAATATAAAAATAAAAGCATAAAGCAAGCTTACTGTTTCGCCAATTTTCCCAATATTTCCTTGGTCTCCTACTTCTCCCTGTTGACCAGGAATATAAAATTTCAAAAATGACAGTTTTTCAATAACAATATTCATGACAGGTCATCTGTTTCCATTTTACATAATTACCTAGTTATAACAACAACAAAAACCCAAAGTCTACTTTAGTTATTCCAACTTATTTAGAGTATTTTTGTGAAATGTGGCCTTTTATCCATTTTCATTCCAACAACACTTGTCTGCATATTGAAGTCACATTCCCCTATTCATTACTTCAAGACATTTTAAAGACATATTTAAGGCTGGAGAGATGGTTCAGCAGTCAGGAATACTGGCTGCTCTTGCACAGAACATAGCTCCCTCGTGGTCGCTCACAACCATCTGTAAATCCAGTTCCATGGGCTCCAATGCCCTCTTCTGACCTTCGTGGGCACTGCACATGTGTGGTGCACACAGAGATTCATGTAGGCAAACACCTGTACACATTAAAATCTTTAAAGGTATCTACTGCCAAGCCTAAAGTCCTAAAGACCTTACTTCAACCCTCAAGACTCACAAAATGAAAGGAAAGAACCGAACCCTTAAAGTCCCTTTCACTTGTTCACTGTTGCAGGTGTGCACCCCACACAGGTGTAGAAACAAGAAGTGTGAATGTATTGTCCTTTGCCCTTGACTTGTCTTCTGGTGAGATTCTTAAGAGGGTAGTCTTTTACCAATGACTGAGGGTAAGTTGCTAGCCAGTCTGTCTACATTACAGCTCAATGTTGAGTTTCTTAATACTATGTGGCAGGACAGAGACTAATCTTAGGAAAGAGAATTGTTTAAGCTTTCTGGCTTTAAATCAGTTTTCTGGAGATTTTGTATGTAATTTGAGAAAGCCAAGCACATGCTCTCTTAGTATGTTTTAGTTATCTACATGCTGATACATTAAAAGCGATTCTTATTCATTGACTTGATGTCAAAAAGTGTGTGTTCAGTATATATGAAACAAGTCTTAACTTAAGAGATTGGATAATGATACTCTGTCTCTTTTATGAGTTTTAAAATTTAAATTTGAAAATTTAACAATCCCTATAAGCTGGGTCTCTGTGCTGTTTTGTTTTTGTGGTTGTAAAGGATTATCTAAAACATGGAAGCAAAGCAAAGAAACCATGAATGGCTGGCACATCCTTTCAAAGTCATATAGTGATGAAGGCTACTCATTGATTGTGTAAGAAACAGACTCAGGTGGACCCACTGTTAGCTGTTTATTAAGGAATCTACGCTTAATAAAGAGATATTAACATATATGTTCATTGCCCCATATCTAATCCACAAATATTACCCTTACATTTTTATTAAGTTGCATGAAGTTTATTAGTTTGAATTACTTTGTATCTCACTTGCAAAAGTTTATAAAATATATCTCCACATTTCTTTATTAAATTGTATTCTTATGCAAACACAGCAAACACAGATGTAGCCAGATGGCTTATAAATTGCTCTTTGAACAGTTTTTAACATCTTCCTGGTACCTCATAAGTTGAAATTTGCTCATTTAATTTTAACTGATAAATGTCATGACTTTATCCTTTTGAAAATTTGTATTTTCAAACTGATAAAAAAAAACTTCAGGCACTTTACCTTTAAGCCTTCTGGCCCTGGTTCCCCCATATTCCCCTTTTGCCCTGGTTTTCCCTAAAAGAAAAAAGAAAGGACAATAACTGTAAAAAATGTATTTAGTGCTCATCACTTATAAAGATGTCCTAAGGTTTAAGACAATGCTTATCAACTTGTGGTTTGTGACCCCTGTGGCATTGCATATCAGGCATTTACATTATGATTCATAACAGTAGCAAAATTACAGTTATGAAGTAGTGATGAAAATAATTGTATGGTTGGGGTTACCACAACACGAGGAACTGTCTTAAAGGGTTGCAGCATTAGGAAGGTTGAGAGCCACTGGTTTAGGAAAAGAAGTCTGTTCAATGAAATAGATAAAATCAAAATATTCAATGCCCTCTTATCAAATTTATTAACCATTTAAACTACAAACAATTAAGCATCTCCAACATGCTATGCGCAGTTCTCAATTGTGAGGATGGAAAGAACACTACACACCTGCCCTTATAGAGCCTATACTTCAGTGAGGATGTTAAAAATGTAAATGTGTATGCATACATGTTATGTTAGGTAGTGGTAAATATGAAGGACATTAAATTAAACAGGAAAAGGAGAGATCAACTCGCGTGAGAGCTTTGGAAAATTTTCGTGGGGTTTTCTATGGAAGATCTCACTGAGAAAGGGGCATTTGAGTATAGAGTTTAAAAAGGAGCAAACTATGTGGACATGACAGGGAACAACATTCTAGATACAGGCAAAGGTACTTTAGGAAAACTATATGGAATACCGGCACAACCATGAGTGTCGGGACCATTTGGAGTTCTGGCCTCCAGCTGCTCTTCCCTGCTAGAGATCTTTACTTTCCTTCTGATTTGAGTTACTAAAGGCTGTGTCAAATTTGTTTACTAGCTCTGCTTTACAAGCATGTGTTGCCTTGCCTTGAGGATCAGAGGATAAAGTTTTCACCTGTTGGCCCACTTGACCGTTGGGTATATAAGCCTCTATGTGCTATTGAATAAAGGGCTTCTTACCAGTGACTAGAGGTCAGAGTATCTCTGTCTGTGTGTGTTTTTGTATGTTTCAACCTCCAGACCCTAGCTCAGAAGCTCGCGACCTGTAGGTAGCGCATAGAGCACAGACAGGCATTGTGCGCTGCATATGAGGAGTCGATATGACTGGAGTGGAGATGCAGGAAGAGCCACGGAGTCAGAAGATGAGTCAAGAAGAGAATGGGGACATGGGAAGCTGGGTCATATAAATTCTACCAGGTTATTTGGCTTTTCTCAAGGCAGGAAGTCTTAAGTGCGCTTTGAGAAGAAATACAGTATAATCCATGTTTGACAGGATCTCCTTGACGCAAGGACAGAAGAGTAGACTATAAACAAGAGTCTACAGCAACCATCCTGTGAGGTCTGCTGTGGTATGGACTGGGGTTGCCGCAGAGACAGCTGGAAGAAATGGTCAGACTCAGGATATGATGGCAGAGCCTCAGGTGCTGCTTGTGATGCACTTAGGGAATGTGGGAGAAGAGAAGGAGAAGTTTCACTATGAACTTGGTGAAATAAAGTCCCTGGAAAAAACCCACTTGCATCTGGACCTTCTGTGGAGATGGTTAACTGATTAGACGGTGTCAGTGATGGTGGAGAGTCTGGAATGTGGCAGGCGTAGAGCCAAAATACCGTGGGCTAGTTTTCAGTCCCTTTCCTTAGCCATGGTTGCCTTCCTCTGACGAGGTAAGGCTTTTGGAATGTAGGGATAGCTAGCTTCCACCAACCAAAGGGCCAAGAATGTGGTCAGATGATACCCGAGACTCATAGCTGCAATTTCCCTGCTTTTCTGGAAAGTACCTATCTGACCAATGTTTCCACAAGTGTGATTGCCAAGTGTTGTGATTTAAAATTGTTCTTTGTTCTGCTACCATACAAACTTTATGGAACTATTACTGCATCAGAACACAGAATTTAAGGCATCCTGAATCTGTGTTCCTGGGCGTGGTCACTTAGATTAGGCTCCAAAGTAAACTCTTATTCTTTTGAGATGATGGTTGTGTTCTTGGGTTCACAACTAAATATTTTCAGTTTGAGTAACTGAATAATTGATATAGAAGGACCCCTGAGAAGAGGCTGTAAGGCAAATTAGAAGTTGAGTTTTGGACATTTTAGTCAATATGGCCGTTAGACACCTCTGTACAAAGTTCAAGAGTAGAATGTTCTGATCCAAAGATGGTGTTCTAGAAGTCAGAAGTTATTTCAAATGCTCAGACATGTAGACTTGTCTAGGAAGTAGTGAGGACTACCGGAAAAGAAAAGTCAATATACCAAGCCTTAGGATTTTCTAAAAACTTGAAATTGAAGAAATTAAGATAATAGAAAATTTGATGCCAGTGATCTAGGAAGAAAAACATGTAAATAAATATTTTTTTTCTAGGAGACAGTTGATTTTAATAAAGTTTCAGGGATGCGAGTACTAATGATGATGAGATAATGAGGGCTGGGAAATGACTAGTGGATTTGGTAACAGAAGCACTGATCTATCTGCCATTGGCGTAGAAGTGCTGGGGACGCAAGTGACTTAAGCTCATAGAAGGGAGTTTACTGAGATGAGAGGAGCCCTTGGAAGAGACAGAAGCCCATGCATGTTTTACTTTTATTTTTAAGGTGGAAGAAAGGATGGTAGGTCTGTATGGTGGTAAGAATGCTCCCCTATATGGAAAACGATGAAGATATCAGAACTAGAGAGTTAGAGGGGAGAATCACGGGATGAATGTTTGGAATTGCCAAAAGAATACGGTGGAATGGAAAATGAAATTGAAAATTCTGACTTTAGTAAGATCAATGGACTGTTTCTTCACAGAACAAGAGAAATGGCAGAGTGAAAAGGGATAGATCAGAGAAGGAAAACAGCAGAGTAAAAATGGACAGATCAGAAAAGAGAGTATGCAATAAATGGCAGACAATTGGGAGACTATTCTATTAAAAGGGAAGGAGAAAGAGAAGGCTAATAGTGAGGATGACGTGGAAGTAAACTGTTACAGAGAGCAAGTTATGAAATAGTAACTTAGAAACAAAAGAATACGTGGGCAAGAAAATAGAATATAATCAAACTGATAATGTTGGAAGCCTGGTAGTGAGCATATGGAGTCATGATGAAGGACGAGGAAAAATAGCAAACACCGGAGTAGGTGTGGGTAACCACAGATTCGGATTATATTCATTAGGAAGAAAGAGCAAGAGAAAGAGGATGCTAGCTGGGGAATGAGAGCTTGTGATTGGAAATAAGAATATGCCAGACCAAGAAAAGGGTGTGACTCCCATACCTGGCTCCATAAAATAATGTTTAGCACTGAGACGGAACAGTCTCACCAGCCTATCCTCTCAGCGCTGGTGTGTGTCAGGACTGAAAAACAAGCAGAGGACTTCCAGCTGTCCTTGGGCTTCTTCTGTCTAGACTTGAACCTGACCCTACTCCTGCCCTAGGACCTGAGTCAGCCTTTCACCTGAATATAGAATCACAAATTTAGCTAGGTGAAATCATTTAATTTTTCTGATATTGACAGTTTTTCAGCAATCCATTTTAACTAAACCTGCTTGGAAAGCACCATAAAAGAAACATTCCTTCTCGTTCTCAATGCACAGCTCACTGAAACACCCCAGGACAGTATAGAATATCAGACTAAATCTACACTGTAAACAATCGCCACTGGAGCAGAAACATCTACAGTCTTGAAACCAAGCCATTGTGGATGTGGCGATGGCATTATGACATATGGCTCCATTTAAGCTCCAGCACAGCTTTTTTTTTTTGATGGGAGTAGCCCTGAAAATATACTATTAAAACCTTATTTTCTTTTAAAAAATGTTTTATTGATTTTTATTGAGCTCTACTTTTTTCTCTGCTCCCCTCCCTGCCTTTCCCTTCCTCCCATTCAACCTTCCCCCAAGGTCCCCATGCTCCCAATTTACTCAGGAGATCTTGTCTTTTTCTACTTCCCATGTAGACTATATGAAAATCAGGTTTTAGACTTAGCTAGATCTAAAACCTTATTTTCATATAATATCTTGCAGAGTTTTCAGCCTTGGGTTGATTCATGTAATACGCTGTCAGCCATCCTAGTTCCGAAATTGATGCTTAGCCAACAGAAGGGAAATAATACAGGCTTGTATAGAGTACGGTTCTCTTGTTTTCTAGGGAAGTAAAAAAAAAACCTTTGGTATTACTGGGAAACCTTCAAATAATTTACCACTAGGGAAAGTGATAAGCTACAATTAACAATATGATCAATGGGTCGAGGATTTAGCTGGGTAGTAGAATGCTTACTTAGCAAATTCAGGGTCCTGGAGTCAGCCCTCAGTGCAGGGAAAATTATATCTCAGGAAAAACCCCGTTACCAGCTTAATTTAGCCTGGGGAGATTTTAGGATCATAATGGTTCTAAGTTTTGCCTTTAGTTAGTAATTAAAATACTATACTCTTAAAAGTGAAAATTTATTTTAATTAATTAATTTTGAGAGTATATATATATATATATATATATATATATATATTACAATTTTCTTCAGCAAAATGAGACAAAGTTTTACTTTACCAAAAATTATATGATTTAATTTTATAATTAAAAATATTAATCTTTTTTTAGATTAAATTTTGAGATACTATAATTCCAACACTTCTCCCTTCCTTTTCTTCCTTCCCAACCTCCCCTTGAGACAAGGTCTTTACTGTATACCAGAGACTAGCCTGGGACTTGTTATTACGCCCAGGCAGACCTGTGCTCAGGATCTTCTGGCCTCCTCCCTAAGGACTGAAGCTGCTAGCGTGCCACCTCACAGGGTTGTGCGCCATTCTTGGGATACTTGCCCTTGGTCCTAGTTCGCCAAAGGGTCCAACTGGTCCTTCTTCTCCCTTAAAAACAAATCAGAACAATTCATTGCCTAAAATAGTGTATAAAAGTAGAAATCTTTATTCTTTGTATTTATTCTGAAATCTGAACCTTGCTAGGGAATGCAACAAAAATCCTGCTACAACTCTGTTATTCTATAATCCAACCCTCCCATGTTTTAATATTTTGGCAATTAGCCCACCTCAAAGGGAACATATACCCATAATGCCACAAAATGTAAACATCCAGTGTCTTCTTGTAAGGGTCAAAACTGAGTGGTGGGAAGAAACGGGAGACAAGCCTAATCAGAGATAAGCAACTTCTAGGCATTGTTTTCTAACAAGAAATAAAAGGAAAGTATGCTCCATTTTCAAGTACATTGAGGAAACACGCTGCTTTTTTCCACCTTTAGATGAATAGTTGGTGTTGTCATGTAGGTTACTGCTCTTGACAGCATGTATAGGCCTCCTCAGTGTCACGTGCCTTAAATATTTCATAAACAGACATTTTGCTCAATCCGCAAGTCAATTAAATACAATTTATTAAGTCACAAATATAAAATAGTCACAAGTACTAAATATGAATTCTAGCAATATACGTTTCATTCTGGATTCAGATTCTTCAACATTCCATTGGGGACCACTGAAAAAAATCACCTAATGAGTTCAGAACTCTATAAAATGATTCCAAATGTAAGTGCCAACATAAATAATTTGAAACCCATTAGAGCAAAAATTGTTCACACTAAGCAAATTCTTTTCATGAAGCAAAAACTGAAGTGTCACAAAAATAAAAAAGGGAAATTCTACTGAAAAACTTGCTGACTAGACATTGGTTTCCTCCATACCTGGGTTCCTTTGAGTCCCGGAGGCCCAGGGGGCCCTCTGCTTCCAAGCTCACCCTAGAAAATCAATGTAAATACAGAAGAGGAAAATCATAAAAATGTTAATCCACTAGCGTTTTGATCAGCCAGCGTTACCACAAAGTGGGGATGCTATTTGGTACCATTCATTTCTCATGAAGAGTTAGCAGTCAAAATGAGACGAGAGGGACCCTGAGCAAAACCCACCAAGTGTCTAGACCATGGGGAAATGCGAGGAATTTACTTTTAAACAACATGTTAAGGCTCACATAGTTTGTTCAGTTTTTTGTTTTTCAACTTTCAGGTGCCTTTTCAGACAAAGTTTTTCGAATTTAAAGCAATCGGCCTAACTGTTATTCTGACAGTATATGTACATTACAGAAAGGGTCCCTGAAGTCTGTTGAGAGACTGGTAGACTGTGACATTTGTTATTCTTATAAAGGGTCCTTCAACCCCTTCGTTCATGCTGTTAAAACGAAAAGGGCAATGTGCAGAAGAAATGAACTTCATCACCAGGAGTTTTAAGACTGTTAAATTCTCTTGTTAACAATAAAACACATTAAAACACAATTGTTCTCTGAATGAAAACTTGTTCAAAATAACTAAATACATACGATCTTCCTGTCTACCTAACATCATACAACATCTATTCACCGTGACATTCTTCTTCAGATATTTTGTTGGAAATATGCAATGTGTCAGAACAACTTCAGGTAAAACCTTCCTAAGAATTTTATTTTGCATAATTTCTTATAATGTTTATATAACAATTCAAAAGGTTTTTTAAAAAATCTAATTTTCATTGTCATAAATAACCACATAGAGTCAAGGAGTAAACGTGCTCAGGATTTTTAGTTTTGGAATTCATCAGTGACGAGATCTTTCTGTAGACCCTGTTCTTTGTTGGTCATGCCTTCATGTAAATAAGAAATGGGAAACGGTTGGTTACTTCCAATATATGCATTCTTGCAGGTTTGTTGACATGGCTGTTACCAGTCAATAGACTATGACCCTTATGCTAGTTACACAGTTTTTAATGGACTCTTCCTGTTTACCAGAGGAAAGGATGAGCTAGGGAGTGGCAATGAGGATATGCTAATTTTTGTCAGCCTAAATATGGACAAAATCACTTTAATTTTCCACATTTGCTTCCACCCTTGACCTTACAGTTTGGGGTTAGATGTTTCTAGCCCTTAAAATAATGGTTAAGGTGCAACAGCGAATGCCTTATTCAACATTCCTACAGACAGCGATTGGTTTAGCAGTGAGCAAGGTTGTCTTTTGTAGAAACAGGAGGAAAAAACACTAAAACTCACACAGAACCACAAAGGATCCCGAAAGTACAAAGTCTTGGAAAGAAAAAATGAAGCTGCAATTGTCATTCTTCCTAACCTTAAGATACCACACAACGATGGCAAAAACACCAAACTGATCAAGCTGCCATAAGAACATGCAAGATTTAGGACAATAGAATAGAAACCCCAGAAAGGACCCTGCCAAGTCTTCTTTATATAGATTCTATACAATGATAAAAGGGCTGTTTCTTCAACTGTGTCGAGAAAATTGTTTATCAATAAATGTTTCTCAGCTGACTAAACACAGCCTAGAGAACAGAATGGTTAAATATGTATATAAAATCTTGATTTAGTGGATGGACTGTAGATGTTCAGGGCTGAGTTGAAGTGATCTATGAGAGTAGTCTGGAGTCATGCATCTTACCAATCTGACTTCCCCATAAACAGATAAACATATGGCATACTGGAGTGGGTCAAGGCAAGAGCTATTTCCACATATTACACAACACAATCTCACAAATGGTGGGGCTCCTCTGCAAGCTTATGGAGACTGTAACAAAAGACACAGTAACAGCTGGCTTCCACAAATCCTAATTCCTTAGCCAAAGTAGCAACACAAGCCATTGAAGCAACAGATACAGTATTCCTGTGTTTACTGAAGAGCGGAGGATATTTATCAGATACTCTTACAGCAACTCAAGCCCTTGGAGCAACAGACAAGGTATCTGTGCTTACTGAAGAGTGGAGGGTATTTATCAGATACTCTTACTTCCTGCAGAAACCAGCAGAAGATGCGGATTAGCTGATGTTATGGTATTTTTGAAAACAGATTGTCAAATTGAGTGTCTCAGGAAGGCTTACTGAGGAATGTTTGTATACACACACACACACACACACACACACACACACACACACACACACAGAGAGAGAGAGAGAGAGAGAGAGAGAGAGAGAGAGAGAGAGAGAGAGAGAGAGAGAGCGCCACAGACAGAAGAGACATAACTGGCACATGTGTGCAATCCCAGCAGTTTGAGGTTTTCAGTTAACTGGCAGAAAATTAAGAGAAAATAAAAGGCTCCTGCAGTGTTCTTTCCCTGGAAAAATGCTCTCTTTTGCTGAATAGAACAACCATTTCTTTCAAATATAGGGTATATGTTTTTTTTCTTTATAAAATACTTATTTATGTTTATTTCATGTTTACAGGCGCTTGCCTGCATTATATCTGCAGATCAAACATGTGCACCTTGTTCCCACCAAGAACACAGAGGGTCTCAGATGCTCTGAAACTTGACTTACACATGGTTGTTAACCACCATATGGGTGCTGGGTATAAAACCTGGGTCCTCTGCAAGAGCAGCAAGTGTTCTTAGTCCCTGAGCCCTCTCTCCAGCACTTAGACGATTTTCTTGGTGACTATATCAATACAGTTTTAGTAATTTACACTATTACCTCTTCCTAAACAAGACAAGTAATAAAAATCAAGGAAGTTTAAGGATGCTTCTATGATAGGATATACATTGCTGAAGAGACACATCATTCTTATGATATAAATATGTTTGACTTTGCTTTTCCTGTTTCTAGAAAAATTTTAAGACAAAGGAGCAAGAACAAGAATACAGATAAAATCAGATCTCTAATTCTTAAAACACAAAGTCATATTATTTTTACTATTACATTTTCTAGTTCTTTTGATAAAAATCGTGGTGCCTAAAAGTCATTTTAAATGTCAGTAATGTTTATAAAATAGTCGCACTTTGTTGGTGTTAATGAAGCAGAATCACAAACTGAAGTGCACTATGGATCTTCACGAGCATGGAATTCACCCTAACATGTCAAGGTCACCGATTATCTCCTGATTTCTAAAGACAGAATCTGTTGTTTGACCTTCGAGTCTCTCACAGCACACAGCCAACCCTTTTAAATAATTTATTTATTTGTTTATGTGTATATATTGTATGTGCACCTGCATGAGTTTATCTAAACCATATACGCGTGGGAACCCACAGAAGCCAGGAGGGGGCATAAGGTCCCTTGGAACTAAAGGAACTGGCCATTGTGGGCCGCCACTTGGGTGCTGGGAACTGAATCTGGGTCCTCTGTAAAAGCAGCCATCTTTCTTAACCATTCATCCATTTCTCCAGCCCATGCCATTCTTTTATATCACACTTTCTTTAGTTTATAGTAACTTCTTTTTCTTCCTGGCTAAATTAGAACTCTGTCTGCAAGAGGCATTGTAGTTATGCAATGGTTACTATTTCACATTTACTACCTGACATAACACTAAAAGGAAGCTCAATATGAATTGAATGAATGAACTATTGAGTGAATGAACAAATAGATGCTCACATTCAGGTTCCTAAGCAGGGAAAGGCTGGAGTAGACAGGAGACACCTTAACGCAATTCTCTATACTATCTGTCTCTTCTACCTTCTTAGTTCTACGTTTTACCTTGGTGTACTGATGGCTATTATTTTATGTGTCAAAGTAAGTACCTAGTCATACCCATCCAGATCTTCAAATTCTTCCAGGTTTTCTAATTAAATTTCCCTTTAAAGTTCAACAACAAGAAACCCAAATCAAAGTCTTGGTTTTATCTCCTATCTCTCTTTCTCTCATCACATTCCTCTAGTTATCAAGTTACCTTTTTTTGTCTTTTTTTATACCTATCTTTAAAGTGACTTTCACCCATATCTAGTCAATAAAATCAGGTTTAATACATGGTGATAGTTGCTTGATAGAAGCTTTTCAGGAACCCAGGGAAAATAGCTAACTTAGATATTGACATTGTTGTATGTGATGCTCAGGGACTGGATGATGAATGTGAACGAAGGTTACATCCTGATGAAAGAAACTATGAGATTTGAACAAGAACAGCATGGTTTGTTAATTTATAGAGTTTGGCAGGAATGATGTTTCTGAAAAGCAATGATCAGTGTGAGGGTATGCTGCCAGCTAGGGTTAGAGTGTAGAGAACCATGTGTTAAAGCAAAGACATGCAAGTCTTAGACGTGCACTGCCGATATCGTAAGGATTCAAGCAGTGGCAGGCTGTGATGTATACTTTCCACAGATTTTTCCTCTGGCGTCGTGACTGTGGGTTTGAAGGGATGCCAGGATGGAGACAGGGAGAGTAACTGGAGGTCTACCCCACTAATCCTGGATAGAAATTGAAGAGGGCCTAGGCTACAACATTGGCAGTGAACACGGTTTCAAAAGTAAAGTGGGGAAATTTTGAGTCAAGGAGAAATGGTAAAAGGTTATAATTGATGGCCCAACGCTGTGCTGCCCAGAACTCCAGAGAGGAGCTGATGCAAAGCATATGTGGGCGCATACGTGCAGAGGAACACGTCACAGCCCTGGGAGGAAGTGAAGGATGGCTGCACGGAGGGATGCTGGTGGGTGGCAGGTGAGGCTGCCAGGTAAAACACAGGATGGGCACTCACATTTGAATTTCAGATAAACAGGGAGCGACATTTAGTTTAAATACTTTCCAAACACTGCTGCTCCATTCCCTCACAAGTTTTCCTTCCTCGAATGTCACACAGCCCACTTGTCTGCCTCACAAACTCCTCGTTCATCACGTTGGTTCAAATGTCACCTTTCCGGCAACTGTGCATCCCTTTCACTGTGGCTATGACAAGGGTTTCCATGCTTGTATAGACTGTTCTCTGTGGTGTGTGTGTGTGTGTGTGTGTGTGTGTGTGTGTGTGTGTGTGTGTGTGTGTGTGTGAGCTAGAGGATGCTGTTGGGTATCTTCTTTAATCATGTTCCACCTTATTTTTCTTTGAGATAGGGCCTCTAGCTGAACCTGGAGATTGCCAATTGGCTGGGATGGTTGGAAATGAGCCCCAGGTGTTCCTGTTTCTCTATCCCACCCAAGTTGTTCTATGGGCATTGGGGATCTCAATTTTTCTGCGTGTGCATCAGAGACTTTATCCAGAATACCATCTCTCCAGTCCCCAGCTTGTAGAACTCTTGAAAATGTGGACTGGGGCTTTCAATTTAGGGTCTAGCACAGTGGCTCCCACCTGGGAGTCACCCAATAAATGTTTGTTAAATGGATAAATGTTCTATTTCAGATTCCTATTATTTTCCCAGGCCTATCCCCACTAGTACATCCTGTGCTCTGGCACAGTCTGGTGAGTCTGATCTCTTACTTACATGGGAGCCTCATGCACTCACCCCATCCTCAGATAGAGTGTGGGATCCATACCTAGTGCTCAGACAGTCTGAGAACCCACGTCCTATGCCTTCTCTACCTCTAGGCTTAAACAAGGAAGTACACCCAATGCTTGCCTGGCACCTGCCTTATTAATTCTTATAACAAAAAACTATTATTATTATTATTGTTGTTGCACTTTCTCTTGTTCTCTCTCTCTCTCTCTCTCTCTCTCTCTCTCTCTCTGTGTGTGTGTGTGTGTGTGTGTATGCATGTGCAGGAGGCCAGAGGCATTGGATTCCCCCTACAGCTAGAGTTATAGGTCACTATAAGTTACCTGATATGGGTTTTGGGGTTCAAACTTGGGTTCTCCTTAGGAGCAGTACATGTTCTTAACTAACAGCTGAGCCATCTCTCCAGCCCACTGCCTAGATTTCTTTAGTTCCTCTACACTGCCTTCAATTTTTTCTAGTTTAAACTATTCTTTAAGTTGACTTAAGGGCTATCTTCTAAAGACACAAACCAGATGGTGTATTTGCTACTTAAATATCTTTGATTAGTCCCTGATAAAGTAGACACTGTAGTCTGATCATGAGTGTCCCCAACTATGTGATCCCCAAACTAAGTGGTGAAGAACCCAGACTTGGCAGTCACCTCTTGGTTAAAACCCTAGCCATGCTCTTTTATAATTATGTGTCTGAGTAAATATCTTCTTTTTCTATTTCAAACGTTTGTTCATGGCATTCACACGTGTGTTCCTGTATATGCCATGGTGAACATGTGGATGGAGGAAGAAACCTTTTGTGGATCTGTTCTTTCCTTCCACCGTGGAGGTTTGCAGCTCACACTCTGGTAGTCAGGATTTGTGCCATTTCCATTGAGCCTTCTCTGTCCCTTAAGGGACTGTCTTAAGATCTGTGGCATTTGTAAATGAGGGTACTGTCTACCTGATAACATTATGTAAAACTAAAGTAATCTCATTTCAGTAAAACATGGCATGGTATCATCCAAGAACACAGCACACAGACAGACACAGCTGTTATTAACATCTGTCCAGCCTTCACTGCCCACTTCTCTCTCCATCTACACTTACTCTTTCCACTCGAGCTTGACCTCTTTAACTCCTCCACCCTCCAGCTCCAGACTTGGTCACTCCACGGCTCTATTTCTATACTTGTTTATGATGGCCAGCCTGCATGATGCTGAAACTTTTGATGCTGAATTCCTGGCACACATAGAGCAGCATCCTTGCACACACACAGCAGCAGGAATTGGGGTGAGGATGCTCCTTGTGTCACATCAAGGCTCTGGGACACCGCAAGCTTTCTTACATGAAAGAACAGGCATTTTATCAGTGCTGAAACCTCCCTATCCTCAGAAATTTCTCTCCCATTTACTGTCTACTGTGATTTTTAAGAGTTGTTCTCATTACTTTTATCTCCTCTAAAACATTCTTTAGACTAAAATTCATGATTTTCAAATATTATCCTTCTAGTAACTAAAACAAACCATGAAAATCATTTAAAACTGACTGGGTTCTGAGCTCAAGGTGCTTAATTACCGATAATTCTGATATTCTTAAGACCTTTCCCTACACATGCTAAGAATTTATTATTTTTTATAACTTTTTAAAATTGATTTTATTGAGATACACATTTTCTCTGCTTCCCTCCCTGCCTCTCCCCTCCCCTTCAACCTTCTCCTATGTACAGTGGTGAGCATAGCTGCCTTCCATGCTAAGAATTTAAATGAACAAATGCTATATTTCTACATCCAGTATGGTTTTTATTTGCTTTTTACCTTTGGTCCTTCAGGTCCATTTTGTCCAGGAATCCCAATGTCTCCTGGAAAACCCTGGTAGGTGTAAAAAGGCAGAGAGTTTATTTCACAGCAAATGACTTGAACTCTATTAAACATAAACCCCTCCTTTGTATCCCATGCCCATTTAAAGCAATCTATATTCAAAACCCAACATTAATGATTATTACACAACTGTTCCACACTGGGATAAAAACTGGTATCCTAAAAAAGGAGATGTACTTTATTAATAAGAAAAACTTTACTAATAATCTCCAGGCTTAAAGGAATCGCTGGGGTCCTGTTTAAGAGAAAGAGAAAGATACACCCTCCCTACGTCGTACCAGACACTGAGCTATTAGGCAGTAAAAAAATGCACGTTGTAAGACTCTCAGTTCAACATGAAGTGTTCTTAAGTGCAGACACAATCCACTTCTATCTAGTTAAAATAAAATCATCCAATTACACATAGGATGTCAATGTGCTTTGTGTCAGATCTACCTGTCTATCTAGAATCCCAGACTTGATGGCCTCTAAGTACATGCTTATGTTCTCTCATTTCTGTCTTACCAATGCTCACTAATAATTAGTTTCACAAAATTTCGTCTGTATGTGTATGAGCATCAAATCATAATTTCACCCTTGGAAATTATATTAGCCATCTAAAGCACTTGATTTCCAAAACAAAGCGCTTCAGAGTTAACTGAAGTCCATGCTAAGGAAAGGCCTGCATTGTTGCTCTAAAACAGTGAGGCTGAACATATAACGAATATGAACACAGCACCTCACACTCAATTTCAACATCATCATCATCACTAGGCCGTTCCTTTGTGTATTCAGTCACCAATGAAGAAAGTCCATTTCCCGTTGACTGAGACCAGGTAAGAAAGGCTCATGACTCAGCAATTGTTAAAGGAAAGAAAGCTTTGGGTGGAGGACAATTGTCACCAAGTAAAGATGGTTCTGTGTAGCGATAAATATGCTGGAACTAAAAATCAGAACAAGCGAGAGGGGGCAGCAAAACTGACTCCCTGAAGCTCATTCTGCATAGAAGAACAGAGATGCTGACATGGGTTCTTCTGATCTGGTAAGGACTTACCATAGGTCTGACTTTCAAGGGTCATGGGACAGCTGACACAGATCTATGGATTTTTTTTAATGATTAAAGGAACCAGGTGAACCTATGCTAGCATTTGTATTCATTCATATGTAAAATTATATTCACCTAATGATTTCAAGCCTTTTTTCTCAAATAAAGAGTCCCTGTGGCCTTGAGGCAATATACCTGTCTTCTAGTTCTTGCTGAGATACTTGCTAGTTGAGCTCCATATCTTATCCATTACACGCCACCCCTCACCCTGCATTCAGTTCTTGAATGAATATTACCTGGAGTTCCAAGCCAAAGGGTGGTTTGATGCTCCCCCTTCAAATACTTCTTTCTCTTCTAAAACCCTCACAGCCCAAAGTAAGTTAGCAGTGTTTGTCTGCTTTTATTGTTCACGTCAGACTGTAAACTCCTGGGGTATCATGTGTTTTCCAGGGCCATACTCCCAGCAACTACTATGACATCTGGTGTGCAGTAATGGCTTTTAAAAGGTTTGTTGCTGTTGTTATTGTTGAGAGACTGACTGGCTTCTTTTGAAAAGGAGGACAGCATGTACTGTGGCTACTTGCATCCTGGGTCTCTGTTTACAACCAGCCAGAAAACTGGATCAGAGCACCTGCACCATTACATTCATGACTTGTCCATTTTCCAGATGCCCCCAGAACATGTTATCATACCAGCAATCAAGAAAGCACTGAGGCAAGAGTCATTTTAAAATAACTCTTAAGGTGCTTGGATAGGAATCTACAAGCCAAATATCTGGGGAGGGGATTTTTTTTCAATGGGGAGAAAAATTGTATTAAATTTAACCACAATAAATATATTAAAATTCATAAGTTCAAATACATCAACTTCACAAATTGTCCATGTGTAGAGGATAAAGAGAAGTGAACTTATCACCTGGAGAAGCGAGCACGAAAATCAACAATTCACCATCATTTGCCTTTGCTCATATTCTGTACCACTTTCATTCAAATAGTAGGGGAGAGGATTCAGTCCTCCCCCAAGGAGATGGGGGCATCCAGCCCTCCCCACAAAGAAATGGGAACGCAAGAAGATCTGTTTCTCACCCCCTCAGATTATCTCATAGACTTGGAACTGAGCTCAAACCTACAGTAGCGCCTCACACACAAGGATGACAAGACACGTATTTACTAACAGGAGAACACAGTCTGACCAGCTGACTTGCCAAAACAACCAAAACAAACCTCCATATGGTCAGGGCTCTGTCACATGACTAACATTTTTTAAGAAAGACACAAATCAAGGAACATGAGAAACTCTACCATGAGACTATAATCAACACAGACTGAAGATGCTGTAAATCAAATGGTGGGGAGCACCCACATCTAATTATAAGGGGGGGGGACAGAGACTGAACTTATGGGCTGAAAGACACAGCAAATTTACAAACCAAAGCAAGACACAAGAAGGCTTTGGGAGGTAACAAGCAATTCTGCTTTAGCCTTACAGTATGTACAGGGACGTAGGTCTAAAATTAGTGTGTGATACACACCTTTCTTACAGCCTCGTTTGATTTTACAATAAAACTAACAAAATCAGTGAGGTAAATTAACCTTACCAGGTAAACACAGTTAGTTCACAAACTTTGTCTGCTGTTCGTGATATATGTGAACTCCTGCATCCTTTATGAGTCCAAATATCAACAGGATACTTTAAAGAGACAAAGTGCAACAGACAAAGAGAGCGGGACAAGAGATGCCACCAACGCAAACCTCGTATTTGAGTTAAGTAAGTGGAATGTTTCAAAGTTAAGAATTTACTGAGAATGTTTCAAAGTTAAGAGTTTATTGAAAATCTCAGAAACATATCACACAATTATTAGAAGGAAAAAATCTCTATGTCCTTCCCACATGGGCATGCTTAGAAACTTGGCCAATGAATGTTTTCATTATTTTAAGTATTCATAGCTGGACTACTCTTAAGTAGAGAGCTTGCCACTTAAATAGTACACTAACCAGAGTTAAGTGGGTCAGCTGAGTTTTAATGATAAAACCCAGAAAGGAATTTTTAATGTTTAAATTAACTGCTCAATCTGTGCTACCACCTATGGACATGGGCATGCCAAACAGTGAGATGTCAGAGACCTCAGATGTGAAAAGATTGAAAGTGTACATGTAGGGCCAAGACTTACTTCTAAAAATCATATTGGTGGACAAATGTACAATAACAAAAGCAAGGAACAAAAACTGGTACAGATGCCCCAACTTATTGCTTTAAATTTTTTTTGTTTGTTTTTTTCGAGACAGGGTTTCTCTGTGGTTTTAGAGCCTGTCCTGGAACTAGCTCTTGTAGACCAGGCTGGTCTCAAACTCACAGAGATCCGCCTGCCTCTGCCTCCCGAGTGCTGGGATTAAAGGCGTGCGCCACCACCTCCCGGCTTTTGCTTTAAATTTAAAATAACACGAAGTCAGAAGAGTTTCCTCAAACAGACAGTGTCACACTTGAAAGCAGGATGGCTTAGTGAGGAGGAGGGGGAGGGGGAAGAGGGAGGAGTTGGGAGGAGGAGACGGAGAGGAACAGCCTGACTCCTGGTGCTTTCTTAACACAAAGTCTGATCACAGATTGTTACTGAGAAGCAGAAAAATGAAGTAGCTTTAAAAACACTAAGGGCAAATGTGGCTTCTATTTTCGGAGCCTCCGCATCTGTTTGCTGGACAGAGAGTGATTCCCTGTTCTCTCCAGTGAAAACAAAGTTTTATTATTCTCTAATCACTCGAGGCTGGAGACTAATTCACTTGCATTTTTATAGCAAAACCTGGGAACCCAGGCACTAGCAGATTGTATTTGTTTCCTGGGAAATCTTAAAAGTGAAATACTGCCTTCTTACTTAGTGGAAGCCAAAAGCTCAACAAACCAGTTTCCTAAGGAGGTAAATATACGGCGTTTTAGGGCACACATTGACATTTTGAATAGCTTTTCAATAGGACTAATATATTTCTGCTTTTTATTAAGATCTATATTTCTTCCGCTTATAAAGTACAGATGGATAAACAACAAACAAAAGTAAATCTAATGGCTGAGTTAATGACAATCAACCACAAGATGGAACAAACTGTATGAACCCCAAGTGGCTGATGCTAAGTGAAAAAAGCCAGACAGAAGAGGAGCATAAAATGTGAGTCATTTATAAGAAGACTCTGGAAAATGTGGATTAATGTGGAGTGATGAAAAATGTATCCTATAGTAGAAAGGAGCAAGAAGAATAGAAGAAAAATAAAACGTAAACGAATCATAAAGATGCAATTGCTGGCTTTGGTAGATAATACATTGTTTTGACTTAACAATGGTATCAAAAACTATTCAATCAGATAGATTAATTATTTGGAATTTATTTCACATCAATTATATACCTCAATAAGTCTTTGCTGTTGTTTAAAGAATTGGTGTTGGGTGCTGTGATGGATAATACTGATCACTAACTTCACAGAATCTGGAATCACCAGGAGACGTGAGAGACATTTGGGTTAGTCTCTGGGCGTGCTTGTGAAGGATCGTCGTGATCAGGTTAACTGAGGAGAGAGAACTGCCTTCACTGTGGTCGACACCATTCCACAGGGTCCTGGATTGTACAGAAAGGGAGGAGCTAGCTGAGCATGAGCATCGTTTTGCCTCTGCAGATGCAAGTGGTCATCCATGGCTTCTCTGCACGACGGGCTGTGTCCTTGAACTGGGCGCCCAGATTAACATTTCTCCTGTAAAGTGCTTTTGTTGGAGTTTTTTTTTTGTTTGTTTGTTTTTATGATAGCAACAGGAATGGTAACTAATTCAGGTATTTCCATAACTATTTGCCATGGTAGGCAACTATGTGTGATCTTTAGAAAAGGCAGAATTCACTCACTAAATTAGTACTCGAGTAAGATCAACAGACTTTAGATTTGGATTATTGTTAAGGTAAGTAGTGTGCTTGATTGTAATAATAGCTTGAAAACAAAGTTTGTATTTTGGATAATTTGAGATTTTCCGCTATTTTTTTCATGATAATTTTAAAATATTACAAATTGGGAGAGGCAGGGAGGGGAGCAGAGAAAAATGTAGAGCTCAATAAAAATCAATTAAAAATATAGATGATATTTTGACGACTTAACACCATTAAAATTTTAGCTCCCATAGATTTTACTTGCTACTCCTGTTGTGTTTTAATTACACAGAACACAGTATGATTTGGATTATACTTATCATCTCAGCAGCTCTGAAATTTAAGCACATAGAGATGAATGGGGTCTTTTATTAAGAAAATAGTCACACAATAAAATTGATAAAAGCAACATATAGATTATAAATTTGTACAAGTAGTTAGCTAAAGCCTAGTCTGCTAATTAGCTAAAGCCTAGTCCGAACTGGATGGCCAGGGACCCAAGAAAGTCTTCATCAGTTTTGGGGATCAGATTCAAGTATTCAAGTCCTGGGTGCTTTGAGGGCAAGTACTTCATCATTTAGGCCATGTCCCAGCCTCACTAGTTCTAACTTAGGTAATTATATTGTTACATAGTTTCAAATGTTATACTTTGTCCAAAAATAAACGGGAATACAAAAAAATAGCCTAGTTTCTATGGAGAGGATTGCAACTTTACATTTTAAAATGGGAGGAGAAGAGGGAGTGGGGGGAGGGGAAGGAGGAGGGAGAGGGGAGGGGGAGGGGGAGAGGGAGAGGGAGAGACACACGATGGAGACCAGGATTTTGTTCCTCTGCATTTTAGGAAACACACATCATGTCAGCAATATGGTTAGTCCAAGCAGGGAAGTAATGATCTTAAAAGGAGGATTAAATGGGCTCTTTCTGAATGAGAATAAGCCGTCCGAAAATTAATGCCAACAAAAATATTTGATAAAGCAAAGGTAATAAAGTTGTTTTCCCAGTAGACTATAGGAACCAAACTGAAGCTAAGAGAGGGAGCTGCTGCTAATGCAGGAGCTCCTCCCTCTCCAGGGAAAACCAGATGCCGAAACTACCAGTTTCTGCCAAGAGAGCGGTCAAGTGAAGACCCCATTGAGATAGCTGCTTCTCTTTCATCCCCTCTTTACTGTTTTAGATCTAGAATTCCTTCAAAACCAGATTGTTTTCATTATGGTATTTTTGAAAAGGTTTACAATTGATTACCCCTCGCCATGTATTTTCCTCTTTTAGCAATTCCATGGATTTGAACAGAAAACACACTGCAGCTGACTCCCATATGTTCAGCAGTGTGAAAGCCCAGCAGAGAAGGTCCTCAAACAACAGACCGTGCAATTCCTTATGATGCAACACATCCGCCCCTAGTTCCACTGAGCATTCACACATCTTCAACATCGCTCTTAAAGGCACCGGCAAGACCAGACAGGAAGTCTACATGTATTCTTGTAAAGGCCACACAAAGCCATACCAAACTTACAATTTTAAAACAAACCATGCTGTTATTTGATATTTAGGGATCAATAATCAATAGCGACAAAACATGATATAATATAGCAGGGTGGGAGGAAATGGGAGGATAGAAAATTTACCAAGGTAAATTATTTACCAAGGAAAGGGAGGTGTTTGGAGATGGATTAGATCTCCACTCACTTGGTTTTGATGATGTTTTCACAGTTTATTCATATGTCAAAAATGGAGCTATGTAATGTTTCAGGTGCCAACAGTGCATGGCTGTACTCTCAGTACAGAGGAGGAGGAGGAGGCAGGAAGATGTGGAGTTGGAGGTTATCCTTAGCTACCTTGTGAATTCATGACCAGCCAAGGCTATAGGAGATCCTGTACCAAGAAAAATGTTGAATTGTATAATTTATATGTATGCAATTGTCATATACCAATTATACTTCAATAAAGCTGACAAGAGGAACAACTAGGGTTGGATGGTTTAGGTAATCATGCCATCTTGGAAATGATTTGTAATGATTGAAAGATCTTTAGAGGGAAGAACATTAAGATTTATTTCCTGAACTTCTTCCCGGGTAAAATTCAGTGAAGTTTCGGTTTTGATTTATTTCACAAGTAACAACAGCACAATCATCATTTCATTCACGTGTTTAGAAAAGCATATAGCCTTTGTTGGAGAGGTTGTGGAGAAAGGGGTACACTCATCCATTGCTGGTGGGAATGCAAACTTGTGCAACCACTTTGGAAAGCAGTATGGCGGTTTCTCAGGAAATTCAGGATCAACTTACCCCTGGACCCAGCAATACCACTCTTGGGAATATACCCAAGAGAGGCCTTATCATACAACAAAAGTATATGCTCTACGATGTTCATAGCAGCATTGTTTGTGATAGCCAGAACCTGGAAACAACCTAGATGCCCTTCAATGGAAGAATGGATGAAGAAAGTATGGAATTTATACATATTAGAGTACTACTCAGCAATAAAAAGCAAGGACTTCTTGAATTTTGCATGCAAATGGATGGAAATAGAAAACACTATCCTGAGTGAGGTAAGCCAGACCCAAAAAGAGGAACATGGGATGTACTCACTCATATTTGGTTTCTAGCCATAAACCAAGGACATTGAGCCTATAATTAGTGATCCTAGAGAAGCTAAATAAGGAGAACCCAAAGAAAAACATATAGGCATCCTCCTGAATATTAACCTTCAGCAAACAATGAAAGGAGACAGAGACAGAGACCCACATTGGAGCACAGGACTGAAATCTCAAGGTCCTAATCAGGAGCAGAAGGAGAGAGAGCATGAGCAAGGAACTCAGGACCGCGAGGGGTGCACCCACACACTGAGACAATGGGGATGTTCTACTGGGAACTCACCAAGACCAGCTGGCCTGGGTCTGGAAAAGCCTGGGATAAAACCAGATTCTCTGAACATAGCGGACAATGAGGACTACTGAGAACAATGGCAATGGGTTTCTTATCCTACTGCACGCACTGGCTTTGTGGGAGCCTAGGCAGTTTGGCTGCTCACCTTACTAGACCTGGATGGAGGTGGGGGTTCCTTGGACTTCCCACAGGACAGGAAACCCTGATTGCTTTTCGGGCTGGAGGGGGCAGACTTAATTGGGGGAGGGGGAGGGAAATGGGAGGCGGTGGCGGGGAAGAGACAGAAATCTTTAATAAATAAATAAATTTAAAAAAAAGAAAAAAAAATAAAAAAAAGAAAAGAAAAGCATATGTAGAGACACTTAGTATCTACCATCTAGCTGACTCACTAGGGATCTCTGCTGTTTTAATTAGTGAGCAGCAGTCTGCCCACTTTAGCACAACTGAATGTTCCAGGCACTGTTCTTGGCACTGAGTGTACTCTTGTGGAGAAGTCCTGGCTTCATGGAGATACATTCTGAAGACTTGATCTCAAAGGAATAATGCATGAATATCTTAGTGTCAGCCAGGGTGTGTGCACCAACAGAACATTTATAATGCTGGAATCAATTCTGGACCCACAGCTTAGTATTCTCTTTTAATTTCTTTTTCAAATAGACTGACTGCTCTCTTGAACTATATTGGCCTCCATTTAGGCCTCATTAAGAACACACCTGCCCCAGGTTCTGCCATCATGGGATTTATTACCAACTCAATGCCATGTAGCCTATGATGTGCCTCAGAGTTTGCCTCAGCCAGATTCGGTAGTGTGCTTCTCGACATCTTGCAGAACTTTGTAAATGTGGTGTGTTAGTTAGAGTCCTTTAGAGCAGTGGTTCTCAACCTGTGGGGCACCACCCCTTTGGGAGTAAAATGATCCTTTCACGGGTCAGATATTTACATTATAATTCATAAACAGTAGCAAAATTACATTTATAAAGTTGCAACATAAATAACTTTATGATTGGGGGGTCACCACAACAGGGGGAACCATATTAAAGGTCACAGCTTTAGAAGGTTGAGAACTACTGCTTTAAAGGAACACACACAAATATACACACATATGCACACACACATATGACATTGTTAGATTGTAATCTAACAATGGATGTTTACCAATGGAAGGTCCAAGAACCCATTAGTTGTTCAGTGCATGAGGCTGAATGTCTCAACTGGTCTTCAGTGTATGCTGAAATCCTGAAGAGATAGGCTCTAATGCCACGGGAGGAATGGACACACTAGTGAGAACAGAAGCAAGTTTCCTTCTTCCATGTCTTTTATTTAGGCTGTCACGGAAGGTGTGGCCCAGATTAAGTAAGGGTGGCTCTTCCTACCACAAAAGATCTGGCTTAAAAGTGTGTCTTCTCACTTCAAATTATCTAATTAATCAAAATTCCTCACAGGTGTGCCCAGCTTCTTGGGTTTTAGCTAATTCCAGTTGTGGAATTAACATTAACAATGAATAGCTATCACCAGCCAAGAGTAGCCATCATAATGGCTATTTCATACCAGGCATTTTACATCATGATCAAGAGAATATTTCTCCATTCCAATGAGATGTGTACTCATGGAGAAAGACAGATGCATTTTAGCTAAGTTGATTCCTCCAGCATCACAACCACTCATTCATCTCTCACGTGACTCTTTCACTGTGTAGATCTTAATTTTCCCAACTAGAATATACATTTTTTCAAACTATGGGTGATATGTTAAAATATATTCTGCAATATTGATTGGGTATAGCTTAGAACATAGTATAAACTAATAAACATACTTCATCTGCTGATTTAGTCACATGCATTCTTTAATGTGTGTATGTATGTGTGTGTATGCGTGTGTATATGTATGTGTTTGTGTGTGTGTATGTGTTTGTGTGTATGTGTGTGTATATGTTTGTGTGTGTATGTGTGTATATGTTTGTGTATGTGTGTGTATGTGTATGTGTGTATATGTATGTGTATGTGTGTATATGTGTATGTGTGTGTATGCGTGTGTATATGTATGTGTATGTGTGTGTGTATGTGTTTGTGTGTGTATGTGTGTGTATATGTTTGTGTATGTGTGTGTATGTGTATGTGTGTATGTGTATGTGTGTATATGTATGTGTTTGTGTGTGTATGTGTGTGTATATGTTTGTGTATGTGTGTGTATGTGTATGTGTGTATGTGTGTATATGTATGTGTATGTGTGTATATGTGTATGTGTGTGTATGTATGTGTGTGTAGGTGTGTGTATATGTATGTGTATGTGTGTGTGTATGTGTTTGTGTGTGTATGTGTGTGTGTATATGTTTGTGTGTATGTGTGTGTATGTATGTGTGTGTATGCGTGTGTATATGTATGTGTATGTGTGTGTATGTGTGTATATGTATGTGCATGTGTGTATGTGTATGTGTGTGTATGTGTGCATATGTATGTGTATGTGTGTGTATGTGTATGTGTGTATATGTATGTGTATGTGTGCATATGTATGTGTATATGTGTGTGTATGTGTTTGTGTGTGTATATGTTTGCGTATATGTGTGTATATGTATGTGTATGCATGTCTATGTGTGTATGTGTATGTGTGTATATGTATGTGTATGTGTGTGTATGTGTGTGTATGTGTATGTGTGTATATGTATGTGCATGTGTGTGTATGTGTATGTGTGTATGTGTATGTGTGTGTATGTGTGCATATGTATGTGCATGTGTGTGTATGTGTGTATATGTATGTGTATGTGTGTGTATGTGTGTATATGTATGTGTATGTGTGTGTATGTGTATGTGTGTATATGTATGTGTATGTGTGTGTATGTGTGCATATGTATGTGTATGTGTGTATATGTATGTGTATGTGTGTATATGTATGTGTATGTGTGTGTATGTGTATGTGTGTATATGTATGTGTATGTGTGTGTATGTGTATGTGTGTATATGTATGTGTATGTGTGTGTATGTGTGTATATGTATGTGTGTATGTGTGTATATGTATGTGTATGTGTGTGTATGTGTGTATATGTATGTGTATGTGTGTGTATGTGTGCATATGTATGTGTATGTGTGTGTATGTGTGCATATGTATGTGTATGTGTGTGTATGTGTGTATATGTATGTGTATGTGTGTGTATGTGTGTATATGTATGTGTATGTGTGTGTATGTGTATGTGTGTATATGTATGTGTATGTGTGTGTATGTGTGTATATGTATGTGTATGTGTGTGTATGTGTATGTGTGTATGTATATGTGTGTATATGTGTATGTGTGTGTATGCGTGTATATGTATGTGTATGTGTGTGTATGTGTATGTGTGTATATGTATGTGTATGTGTGTATATGTATGTGTATGTGTGTGTATGTGTATGTGTGTATATGTATGTGCATGTGTGTGTATGTGTATGTGTGTATGTGTGTGTATGTGTGCATATGTATGTGTATGTGTGTGTGTGTGTGGTGGGTATGAGCTTGTGAGCGCAGTGCACGCAGAGGACAGAAGAGAGCATCAGATCCTCTGGAACTGGAATGACAGGAAGTTGGTTGGAAGCTGCTGTGTTGATCCTGGAAACTGAACACAAGTCCTCTACAAGAGCAGCATACACTCCTAACCACTGAGCTCTCTCTGTAGCTTCTATTAGCACCACTTTTAAAATGGCAACTAAAGAAAAAATTCTTAATCAAATCCAAATCATAAAAGATATCAAGGAAGTAACTGACATACTTGAACAGAGTTCATAACATTAACACAACCAATAACATAGTAGCCCCAGGCTGGTGCTGGCTTGTTCTAGTCGAGTCTACTGAAACGTTAAAATGAATATTCAGAAGAATGCCTCTATTTGATATGAACAGACTTGCCAAACTATTCTTTGTCTCAAATGAAGACCACCCTGATGGAAAAAGAGGACCCACTAACTGGCCCCTCCTGGCAATCCCTTCATTAGTGGTCTTGACTCATTTGTGATAAACAGCTGGCCCTGTTTATTGAAATCAGCATCCCAAACTCAAATAGTTGGCATGAGCAACAGCCCAGGGGAGTTCACAGCTGAATCAACAAACACCCTCACTCTCCTGCTACCATGTTAGAAGCCTGTGTGTGACCAGTGCTCAAGACTGATGCTCCTATGCCTAGAGAAACTGCAAAATCTCCTGAGTATCACTGATACGTTTCCATTAAAAGCATACCTGCGATACCACTCTATGAAGATCAGGAATGCACAGATTTCCATGTAGTTATTACAGCAAGCTCATAACTTCATGGAAATAAGCAAAACGTTAACAACAGCTATGTTTTGAAGTGTTTTAAGGGGATTTTTTTAAAATTTATTTATTTATTAAAGAGTTCTGTCTCTTCCCCGCCACCGCCTCCCATTTCCCTCCCCCTCCCCCAATTAAGTCCCCCCCTCCTCAGCCCGAAGAGCAATCAGGGTTCCCTGCCATGTGGGAAGTCCAAGGAACCCCCACCTCCATCCAGGTCTAGTAAGTTGAGCATCCAAACTGCCTAGGCTCCCACAAAGCCAGTAGATGACCAGGGGCAGTTTTCAAGAATGCGATGGCAAATACCAACACTCAGGACAGCTTCTGAACACTTGGCTTTCACAAACTGCACCTAGGACTCAGAGCTTCCTGTCTGAAGGAACTATCAAGAACTGTTGGCCAGCTCTTGAGCAGACATCTGATCACATGGTATGATTAACTTCAGGAGTATTAGTTTTTCCAATCATCCCGACTCTCTTGCTCCATGTGTGATACCGGGCATTGGATAATCAGAGACTTCTCCTTACCTTAGTTTCAGGTGCCCATTTTGGGTTGAAATACAGATGTCTTTGGGAGGGAAATAAATCGCTTTTAATTATCAATCACTGATTGCTCGGAATGAAACCTATTTATCTGGTCCTTCACTAAAAACATGCTATAACTAAAGGACAAATTACACAAAGGAAAAGAACCATGTTTTTTGAGATGGTTAAGAATCCATGACCATGAGATAGAAGTGAGAGGTCAGGAGGCCCAGGAGAGAAACTTTCTTTTTCTTTTTTTTCCAAAACTACAGTTTTTTTCTAAGGACTGAACTGTTCCTAGTCTTTCAAGAAATGGCTCAATATTTCATTTTCATTTTATAAAATATCAAACCCAATGAAAGGAGATTTCTGGAATATTGAATACTAATTTCTAAAATATAAGCTGTTTGACGATAGGACACAATTTAATTAATCTCAGCATCTGATTCTTTAGTGATTGTTCTTAAAAGATCTGTACGAAATGAACAACATAACAGACTATCTAAAGAGAAGGTGAAAAGGATGAGTCTGGTAGAAGTCTTGAGTTTTGAGAATCAGCCAATCACACACATATTCACACCTTTTAGCCATATATATACATATATATATATGTATATATATATGCATTTAAGGTGTGTGTGTGTGTGTGTACACATGTGCGTGTCCATGTGTTGGATAAGGATGAAGATGACATCGGAGATCAACATTGTCGTCAGAGCTCTAAGAGATACAGGGATGAAGGCTGCTATAGAACAGTGTGACAGAGTCTGCCACAGTCTCAGCTGGGTCAGATGCAGTGTCACTGGGACAATGGATGACTAAGACTTCCCATCTTTGCTGTGTGGTTACTGATTTAGCAAGTGTGTCCTTTTCCTTTACAATTATAACAAAGGATAAAAAGTTTGCATTCATGTGGGTTAGATTATAGTCACTTATAATTTTCCTATGTTCCTAGACTTCTGTCATAATAATATAGTCTGAAGGGGTTTGAACTATTAGAGTATGCTACATAACAACACACCAACCCACTAAACATATAACATCATACTGAATGAATATTCCAGATAGTGAGAATAAACTCCAGTAAGTTTCAAGGAATGGCCAATTCTCTAAGGTTTTGAGTCGAGTGACCACAAATGTACTGTACTGTCTCCTATAGGGTAACTTAAGCACAATTATATGCACTGTATCACCAAAAGAAAGAACAGGCCAGTTTACATTCTGAGAGCAAAACATTCTATATGTAGGAGTACCACTTTTTTCCATGTACTGAGTGTGGCATGAGTAATAAAAACCCAGAGATAGAAAATGGATTTCAACTAGAAAACCAGAAAAGCAAGGCAGCCAAGCCACTAGAGAAGCCTTACCTCTACCAAGGCTGGGCGACCACAAACTAAACAGTCCAAAGCTTCTCTCTCCTCCCATTTTATATTCCCTCTAGTGCTGAGATTAAAGGTGTGACTCCCTAGTACTGGGATTAAAGGTGTGAGCCACCACCACCTGGATTTGTTTCTGCTTTGATTTTGTTCAGCCCAGGATGACTCGAATTTACAGAGATTCGTCTGACCCTGTCTCCCAAATCCTGGGATTAAAGGTGTGACACCACTGACTGACCTCTAGTGGCTTTAGCTTTGCCTTTGGTCTTCAGACAAGATTATTTATCAGAATACAAATAATATACCACTACAACTGAGTACTCAGAAGATTGCTAGAGCAAGGGGAGCCCCATGCAGCCCTGATGTCAACACATTGCTGTCGAAGTGCCTACAACATCAGAGAAGTGGAAGATGCAGACAGATGCACACAATGGTCTTCAGCAAGAGAACCATGCTACCTTCCGAAGGCGGAAGTGGAGTCACATGGTCCACAGCAGTAAAGAATAAGACCTTTGGGAACTCTTTGTGTCAGTGGGTCTTGGTAGAGTAAGAGTGCTTGACCCTGGACTATCAAGGGAGCCCACACCCAAAACTTCCCAGTATTTCCTGAATTATATGGGGACTGCCAAGTCATAAATTGAGATGGAAAATTTTATAACTACATTTGGATACAAACAGGTCTAGTGAGAACAAGAAAACCCTGAAAGACACAGAGTTTGCATTCTTCCCAGACTTTCAGGTTAGTCCCCAGAGATGTATCAGATCGTCTCTCCTGACTTTTACACAGGACAAGACAGGTGGCCATGGCAAGGCAGGACTTATGTACCCAGACAGAGCAGGAAAGAAGGCTGGGCATGATCTAGGGTGGGTCAGTTTTGGTGGGTGTTAGCTGAAGATGGACAGCTGGAGGTGCATAACACAACTATGGATACTCTGAGTTACGGCAGGGAGGAAAGAATTGCTTAATAGGTAGGTGTGAAGGCAGGCTGGCAGGACATTCTCTTCCTGAAGAGACATGACCTCAAGTGGGATGGTAGAGCCATCTGGGCAAAGATCCAGGTACAAGAGACGTAGAAGAGAGGAAAAGAATGGCTAAAGTCATAGAAAGGATATGGGGGCCAATGCACAAGGGGTAAAGGGTCTCGTATCACATATTCAGGCCCACTAGGAAGTACATGTCAAAGATCAACTAACCAACTGCACACAATGCCAGTCTATTTCACATGAACTAGCCTTTCTTTATTGGCAACCTTCAGGCTAGATTGGGTAGCATCTGAGCAAAACAGGTCAGAAAGAAATGGGCTATGCATTGGTCTAAAAGATGGACTGCCCTTTGCCAAGCCAGATAACAGTTACTGATGATGCTATTAGTCCAAACTGCCAGCAATAGAGACACACACATTTGCTAGTATGGCAATCTTCTCCCCGCTCCAGGATGTCACCCTCAGTTCCTCACCATCTAAGTGCTATCAGCATCTTCACAGACAATGGGTACCATCTATTTCTACTGCATCTGGAGCTTCATCTCCTCTATGCCGAATGCCTGACCCATAGCATCTAATTCCACTGATCATGGTCTCTGAAGCAGAGCCTTCTTCATGTGGTAGGAGATTGGACCTAGGTTATAATCTTCTGGCCTTAGGCTAGTGGCAGCCTTCTTCACTGGACACTGAAGCCGTCTTTTAAAGTTTAACAAAACTGACACATGACATATTCATTAAAAAACCCTCTACCTGGCGATTTGTCCCAAATAAAGAAGATATAAGGACACCAAGAAGTTGGAAAAGGTGTGGTTCTATTTACGGTAATTCTTAGTGATACACTGTAGTTCATGTTTCTTGCCACACAATCCTAGACCCTACAGGTCCTGGCATCCAAAAGTATCTCTCTTGAGAAGAAACACCACAGATTCCCGGAAAATTTAAACTTAAGGCTGCCCCTGGGGCTCTTTAAACTTCTTGTGGCCATATATGAGCAAACAGAAAGAAAAGTCATTCTACAAGCATGGCTCATGGACCATGAAAAACACAAGTAAGGGGATGATTTTTACACAATAAAACGGGAAGGAATACACAGGGAATACAGATAGAAAATTGGAGTAAGGGACTCCTGGTATGTGTCCTTTAGTTATGAAAATTTAGGTTAGACTACCAGTAAGATGCCTAGACCAGCTGAGGGTGAGAAAGCATAAAGCTGACGGTGGAGGATGGAGAGGGGGACAAAGGGTTTTGGTCCCAAGGACAGCTGAATTGTTAAGGGTGTAGACCCTCTTTGAAACTGAGGCAGATCAAGCAGATCCATGTAAAGAAAGATACAGCAGATATAAATAAGTAAAAAGGAATGGCAAACTTTTATAGCCTAGAACTTAAATCTGATAAAAGTATAATTTTCTTGTCACATAAACTTCTAATATTTTTTAAAAATGAACATCCAGTGGGTCAACAGGAAAACAGGATCAAGTTCCGGAAAACAGAATGACAGCTTTATCACAATGGCATATAACCTCAAGTGTGTATTACAAGGGGAAGAAGCCTATCCACAAACGCTCTCCGCTGTAATCCCAACTCTATGACATGCCGCCCAAGCGATGGAGACTTACAGAGATAACCAGCTGTTATGACTTTCAGCACGAATAGGAAGACTACAGATGAGGTTTAGGGCGTTGTCACTATTCATAATACTACGATGATGGGCATGTGCCATTATGCATTTGTATAAACTCTTAAGATGTACAACATTAAAGGATATAATGTGTTCAACAATATGCTTGTATGTTTCATCAAATGTGACAATCACTCCCAATTTTAAAAGTTAGGAACTGGTATTTTTATGCAATCAAATACATAGGTAATTTAATTCTGACTTCTGAATTTATATCAGGAGAATTTACTACATTGCCAGGGAGTTTAGGGGCCAGGCAAAGCTGTATTTCCAGCTCTAACACTGTATTAGTGTCCTCATGGTGCGATTCATCATGAGAATTGAGTCAGCACTGTGAGAAGTGGGAAAGATGAACTCAGATAACATGGGTTTAGGAATTACACAAAGACACAGCTGCAAATCCCTAGGGAAACAGGGTAAATCTAACTCAGAAGAAAACATTAAGGTATCAAAATTTAAAATAACACCAGGAAATCAATGATCTTTATATGCATATGCAAAAATCTCCTAGTGAATATAAAGGCAGAGAAACTCCACTGAAAATTGCAATGAAAATATAAAACTGGATCCAGGTGGTAGTGGTGCACACCTTTAATCCTAGCACTTGGAGGTAGAGGCAAGCAGATCTTTGAGTTTGGGGCCAGCCTGGTCTACAGAGTGAGTACCAGTTCAGCCAGGGCTACACAGAGAGACTCTATTTTAAAGGACAAAAATTAATAATAATATTAATGATAAGATTTTAAAAATAAATTTTAAAAACTTATAAAGTTGGAACAAATTAAAAAAGAATTGTGCAAAACTAGCATGTGGAAAACATTGTAAATATTCCTCAAAAACCAGAAAAGGCGATTGAAGCAAATGAAAGACAGGCATTGTTCGTGGAGAGGATGACTCACTTGGATAATTTTATCAATGTGCGCTCTTAATCTATCATTATAAACTGTAGCCAATAACAACAATGACGATATTTTTAATGAAGCTAGATAAGACTGATGCTAAACTTTACATGGAAAAATAATTCAAGTATACACAGGAAACAAGAAGCTAAAGGGATGTGTAACCATGAAAACATGCCATAAAGCTTGTGCCGTCACAACACGGAGCCTGTATGTGGGTAATGGTGTATGAACAGCACAGCTCACTGCTCTAACTCAAATCAGCTTTGTTTCTTCGGTTGCTGTGTCATAGCTATGCGGGCTAGAGCTATGAAGGGTTGGCCTCTGCCATGACATGGCTATTACATACATGAGCTCACAGTAGCTGGGGTCTGCATACGGTTGAGCAAGGAAGGGGTCCTTCACCCCCACTCTAGCTGGAAGGCTAATGGCAGATGACGGTTGCTGAAGAGACAGACTCACTCTTCATTGAGGGATGGTGCCCAGTGATGGGTTTCTTGTGCCCAAGTGAATGACTCTACACTGACTCTACACCAGTGGGCATATGGGCAGCACTAACTGGACTCAGAGCTGAGAGAGAGAGAGAGAGAGAGAGAGAGAGAGAGAGAGAGAGAGAGAGAGAGAGAGAGAGAGAGACAGAGAGAAAGAGACAGAGAGAGAAGGAGGAAAGAGAAGTTGGGAGGCAAATGGGAGATACGTTTGGTGGAGTGTGGGAAGTCTTGGAAGGGAGGAGCATATACAGATATGAAAGTTTCAAAAAAAGTTGAAAAGGGAGTTTAAAATAATAAAACCTAGGGACTGAGGAGAAGGCTTAGAGAAGGAGAAGGCTAAGCACTTGCTACTCTTAAAGCAGACATAAGTTCGATTCCAGCACTAACTTGGTCAACTCACAACCCCCTGTCACTCCAGCTCCAGGGGATCTGACACTTTCTGTTGGTATCCAAGGGCACTTGCAGTCACCTGCATGCACACACATAGCAAATAAACCTAAAATCTTAACAATAAATACATAAATACGAATGCTTCTCCCAATGTAGAATCAAGTAAGGTGTCTAGTCAAAGGGGTTTATTTTCTCTCAGTCCTGGCTTAGTCCTTCACAGCCTCCCACTCCTATAAACTTTGTGCCTTTAGGTCAGATTCACCCTGCCCTCCCAGGGCTGTTTCTTCTCCCCTCGCCTGTCCAGCTCCTCTCAGATGGATGGTAACTGGAGGGCTTCCATAGCAGAGAGCATTAGTGGCTTTCTTTTGTTACTTTATATTATAAACACTGTAACAGTCCCTGTTCCATGCTCTGCCGCGCTGAGTGGTAGCAATGACTTTACAAGGTTACGGAACCACATGGCAGACAATTTCCAGGCAGAGAAGGGGAGAATGACGACTCTCCCCAAAGTCTAATGGCTTCCTGGTTTGGCAACACTTTCCTTCCGTGGAAACAATGGGATTTCAGTGATAAAGAGCAGAAAGATAAAATGTGTTTATTTCCATTACAGTTTTTACTTTCTAAATTAGCACTCAGAATCATGAGTTTCATTGTACAATTTCCACCCACACTGGGTTTTAGCAGATCTGTCCACACTCCCCTTAGCCCCTGCCTCCCTCCACAGCCTTGCCCATACTCTCATGTTAATATATCCCACAACGCTCTTTTCATCTCTTCTTCTTTCACTTCACCCTCACTTAAGACTTCTTCCTTCCTACTGTCTAGGCTCTAGTTCTCTGGCCTATCAGCATACACTTACACACATAGAAATAAAGATTGTGGACTTACAGAAGAGAGAAAATGTGCTATTTGTTTCACTGGGTCTGGGATAGTTCACTTAAGCTAATAATTTCCATTGCCATCCATTTTCCTACAAATGTCATGATTTCATTTTATGGCTTAATAAAATTCCATTGTGTATATACACCACATAAAATGTGGTTATTGTTGCTGTTAATCACCCATTGGATACCCTAGGTGAACCCAGCTCAGCACTATGGGGGCTGGCCCTAAGCATCTCGGTTTCTCCCCCAAGTTCTTTATGTGATGGTGATGTCCAGGATGTTTGGAAGGAAAGTCAGAGCTCTACAGTTGGCACCGGTTTATTGTCAAAACTTAAATTTCCACTGGACTTAAATGAGTTCTTTGTCTAGACCTTTGATGGTCCTAGTGCTGGACCATCAAGTTGTGCTAACTGACATTAAATCATCTCTCTGTTCTCGGGGCTCTTTTTCCTCAATCTCAGATGTACACCAGCATCCCAAAGTGACCTTCTAAAAGCATACACCAGGGGCTGAGGAGATGGCTCAGGAATGAAGAACTCTTGATGTCCTTCCAGAGCGCTTGAAGGGGATTCCCTGCACTCATGTTGGGGAGCTCACAACTTTTCTATTCCAACCCTAAGAGTTCCATCTCCCTCTTTTGGCCTCATAGGGGCTCCACACCCCGACCCCATCCAGTCCTGTCTCTCAAAATATTAGAAAAATAAATGTTTTCAAAAAGCATGAATCAGATACACTCTTGCTACTGCCCCACCTAAACCTTTGCTAACTTTTGATCTTAAACAAAACAGCCTCATTCTCCCCTCTTTACCTTCTCTCTCTCTTCCTCCCTAACCCTCTCTCTGAGTTGTCGTGGCTTCTGCCTATAGTGGCATCATAGTGGTAGCAGCTACAGCTCATTATTCATATTAGACATAGTAATTAACAAAAGTCATCACACAAGTCTCTATGTCGATCTACTGTTTTAGTGATACATTAGCATCTCTGCAAGTGAATTCTGCTTTGGTGTCAAGATATCAATGTATGCTCAAAATGGAAACAGCATTAATATCATGAGTTGCTATGCTTTATTTGAACAATGAGTACCTTTCTGTCTGTGGAAGAGGCACCTCATAAAACTGATCATATTTCATAGCTTTGGTTAGCAGTGTTTAGATTCAAATCTGAAGTCCATACAATAAAATGTGTGGCACTCAGTAGCTGTGTTTGGGGGCAAAAAGTCTTTTAAAATATTTTTATTAAGTCTTTGAGAATTTCATGTAATGTATTTTGAGCATATTCACCTCTCCGCTCCCTCTCTAGCCACCCTTTCAATCCCCCCACTCCTACCACGTGACTTTGAGATGACTTCTCTCTCTCTCTCTTTCCATCAAGCCCAGCTAGTCTTGGGATTGGGACCTGCTGTGGTGTGTGGTCAGCCACCCGGGTCACAGAGACTGTCCCTGGGTCAGCAGCTATCAGGAACTGACATCTATTGGGACCATCTCTACCTTTGCATGTCTATATTGGGACTCTGGGTGGAGCTTGGGCAGGTCTCGTGCGTTCTGTCATAACTACTGTGTGTTCCTGTGTGCATCTTCCCCTCTGTTGCTGGGAAACACTGTTTTCTCAAAGCCACGTGACCCTCCTCCTCTGGCGCTTATGATCTTTCTGCCTCCTCTTCTGCAAAGGTCTCTGGGCCTTGCATTGAGGGGGTGCGAGAAGTCCTTTTACATTCTAGTATTAATACGACTCAGACATTGTCTTCAAGAGGCTCAGTCACCCCCTACCTAGGCTTCCAAGAAATCGCACTCACACACAGTCCCTTCGCTCTGATGACTTAGTCCAACCCTGCTGATCTCTTTCCAGTCCTTCTCCTTTGGATTCCATCCCCATACGGATGCTCTCAGAACTCATCATATCTTCCTTGCTTTGTGGACAGAAGTTTGTCTGTGTGCAGTTTTAGCTGTGCTACTTATGGGTTCTGTTGTGGTCATCTGTTCTCATCCGATTTTAAACATTTTCTAATTCACATTGTGGTTTTTTTCATTTAAATTGTTAATTGCTCAGAAATGTGCATTTTAGTCACCAAAATTTATTTTACTGCCCTTTGATCATTAACTTAAACCTTAATTATAGGGCTTGAGACACAGCCCAGTGGTTGAGATCATTTGCTGCCCAAACCATGGGGACCAGAGTTCAGATCCCAGCACCAACTTTGGGCAGCTTATAAAATTCCTGTAGCTCCAAGGAACCCACTGCCCTCTTCTGACCTCTGTGGGCACATGCAAACATATGTACACATACACTCACCCAGACACACATAGACAAGCACAAACATAAGTAAAGGAAAACTAAAGCAAAACCCCTTTTAATTGTACTATAACCACAGCAGGCCGATTTCTGGGACACAGGCAAACGGGTTCATTATTTTCAAACCCTGAGTCATAAGCTCCCCGTCAATGGCTTCACTTGTTGAGTTTGGTTCATGTAACAGCTAGGGGTGCTGACTCTTGTGTTTTATCACTGCCTGCCTCCTTCTCTCCTGAATCCCAGGACTGTGGTCTTTATATAAACATGAGATTCGTCTGTATGTACTACAAACATTTCCGTTCCAACAGAGCAAACCCAAGATCTGATTTCCAACACCTTGACCTTCCCTTTTTTTCTTCTGCTTTTAGTTTTCATTTTAGAGTCATGATCCACATTTTCCTCAACTGGTTAAGTAGACATATGAAAATTGTATTATAACCCTATACCCTCTCTCACAAGTTGACTGAGCCAAACTGCATGGTACAAATGTTGCAAATTATGTTCCTTGTGTTTCTATCAAAATCATCCTTACCTTTCACAGACGAGGTCATACAACCTCACTGTTAATCCTTGTCTGTATCACATTTATCCTTCCAAGCAACTCGAAGGATTAACTGGTCTCCTTGTAACCCCTCCTCCTTCAGAACCAACTACTCTGTTGTCATGGCACACACTGCAGAAAGCACAAGCCCCGGAATTCCATCTCCTTGCTTAGAAATCTTTGTTTGAAGCTGATGGGATAACCATAAACTTGACAGCTAAGAACTTGCAGCTGAGAAAATTCATCTATTATGCAAAGAAAACCATTTTAGCTTTGATTTGCCACTAAATATTCTTTAAATTCTTAAATACCCAGCTACATTAAAAGTCTAAAGTTTATGCTGAAACATGAAGGGGTCGGACCTACCTGCAGATTCAAGGCTGCAGGATCTCCAAGGCATAAGGTAACAACAGAATATCCAAGAGGAGCCCCAGTGAGGGCCCAGCATCCAAGGTAAAGCAGAAGCCAGAGGTCTCGAACCAGACCAGAGACTCACTGCAATGCACACTTACATGTCAAGTTGTATGGACTAAAGGGTCCAGCTCACTGTCACGCTGCAGCTTCTACACTGACGCATTTCTTTTTCTTTTTCTTTTTGTATGTTAGTTAACTAGTTTTGCTTTGTTTTATATTTCATTTTCACAGGGAGGTTGCAAGGGCAGAGGGATAGGGAGATGACAGGGATCGGGATACATGGTGTGAAACCCACAAAGAATCAACTTTAAAAAACAACCCTGATTGGGTATAATTCCCACCCTCATTCTGAATATCCATGCTTGTGTTCAGAGACAGGTGTAGCTCTCACCCCTCATCAACGGAGCTTCTTTCTCCAGCAGAGGAAAGTGTAGAAATCCATGACTAGTCAAATGCAGAGAGCAACAAACCGTTGGGTGCCCATCACTGACTGATACTTCTAAACACAACCCATACACCTAAGGCTCAGGGAGCAAGGCAGGAGAGTGGAAAGAAAAACCGTAAGAGCCAAAGACCCAGACATCTGCTGCATGACAGTGCCTTGTATCCCGGCACATATGCAACCCATCTTCTGAGCTAGAATTTATCATTGCTAAATTGCTCCAAATGACCTTGTCCTAAGCCTTGAGAGACTACGAATAACACAGCAGACCACAAAGAAGCACAGAGCCGTTGGCTGGCAGGATCTTTTAAAAGCAACATGGACTTAAAGATAGCGAAGACAGTGGTTTTTAACTGCAGATGAAAAAATGATAAAATTTCTAAGAAATGGGAAGAATGAACATCTTTGGATGATGAGGCAGTAGGGAAAGACTTAATTTGTGCACCTAGAGTCATGCTTTATGCAAAACAAGATCATTAAAATAATAGCGATACAGGAAACAGAGCTGCCCTCTGTGAGGCAGATGCTACTCATAATAACTTCAGTTACAACAGTGTGCAGGTGGACTAAGAACAATAGTCATTTAAAATAATTCCCTTGCGGTAAGAGTCTGCATCCTGGGGAAAAAGAGTCAGGCAAACCCTATTTGTTCCGGAAAAGCTTCGTTAAATTTGATGGAATAAAAGATGCTGGGTTCATTTGAAGAGACAAACTCTTGTCAACCACCAGCTCTAATTGCTCACTCAAAACAACGTCTTTCTCAGGGCAGCATTGATACACTGCTGCATTTCACACCCCACTGCTTCCTCATCAACAAAACCAGGTGTAGTGTCAGGTTTGGTATTTGATCTGCCATCGGTGAATGTGTTTTAAATTAGAAAGACTGTAGCAGTTAACTAAAGAAGTCACCAACCCATGAAGAGTAGCTGTGGAATAAGACCTGTAGTCTGCACAGAGGGCGAAGCCATTGCCCAGTCCTGTCCTGGGACCTGCCTAGGGCTCCGCCACTAGGGAGCAGTTAGTTCTCTAGTTTACTTATTCAGACGTCAACTTATATTCTTGGCATTGTTGCTGCATCTGTTACTCTGTGTTAGACTTGGGGTGTATAAACACAGAAGCTTTATCTCACACACAACGTCTGGAATTAATGAAATGATTCAAGAACGCTTTACCGCCACAGTTTCTGCTCTGTGGAGGCTTTCAAGAAAGAGATTCCGTATCAAGCATGAAGCCAAACTCAACATTTTAAGGACTATACAAACAAACTTGATATGTCTGCTATAAGCCTAATTGCACTTATTTTAGATGTGAAGTCCAAATTATACATGCGTTCAGCAAGAATTGGAAGCATTTCCTACTCCTAATTCAGTGGTGTTTATGGCTCTAATTGTTTACAATTCTTAACTATGCATCACTGGCCAGCTATGCACAAAAGAGTAGGATTTCATCGGAATAAAAATGGACAATCCGGAGTTTGCGTCTCTAATAAAAACCCTGGAATACAAAGTGTTCCCAAACCGTGAAACATGTGATACAGCATAGATGAGCTACACCTGACCCTCCGTGAGGGTCACAGCTCAGGGGCCTGGCAAACATTAGACACATGTACCTTCTGGCTAAGAACATATGAAACATAATTTTAGATTAAATTTTCATTGTCATTGTGAGAAGGATTTGAAGCTTGAAAGTGTCCCGTGAACTTCAACTCATACTTAATCTCCTGTTCCTTAGGATCTCTGATGGAATAAACCCGGTCTAAACAGCTTTTCACTGATAAACTTCAGAGAGAATCTTTCTCAGGCTTCCCACAGAAAAGAGTGTTTTGTAAAAGAAATTTAATTTTCATCATTTCTTTTGCTTCAAATTTATTATCTTTTAATCATTGATTTACCTCTGGTCCTGGAGGGCCAGATGGTCCCTGGGGTCCTGGGTCACCTGGTTGTCCCTAAAAGAGGAGAGGAAAAATAAAAATAAGAATATTAACAAATATAACTGAAAGTGAAAACTGGCATTTTGCAATTGAACAGCATTTGATATATTATGTTGTCATGATGTTCCAGAGACTTAATTTGGAAGGGCTTCAGATTCCTCTTCCTGTGTTACTTGCTATCATCACCCAAGAGCATCAGCTGCCTTCCCTGGCTTCAGGCTTCGTGCACAATCATCACATCGCCATGGTGAAACTTACTTATATATAATGTCCATGGTGCACTATACACTTGCTTCTGTTAACTATACCAACAAATTAACCCATCAGTCAAGTGCCTCAGGCAAGAAAAGTATAGCCGTGAAAATGTGCATGTGTGTGCATATGGATGTATATGTGAATGCATGTCCTTACATGTGTGTTTGCATGTATGTGTAGATGAACGTCTGTTTATGTGCATGTGTATGTATGTGTGCATGCATGTATGAGTACGTATGTGTGTGTGCATGCATGTATAAGTGAGTACGTATGTGTGTATGTGTATATACACATCTATATGTATGCATGTGTGTGTGCATATATGTATGTGTATGTTTTTCCAGAGACGGTTGATAAAGAAGCAATGCAGAGTTCTAGAAGAGGATTTGCTATTTATTTATTTATTATGTATACAATATTTTGTCTCCGTGTATGCCTGCAGGCCAGAAAGAGGGCACCAGACCCCATTACAGATGGTTGTGAGCCACCATGTGGTTGCTGGGAATTGAACTCAGGACCTTTGGAAGAGCAGGCAATGCTCTTAACCACTGAGCCATCTCTCCAGCCCCTGGGTTTGCTTTTTATAATCAGAGTCCCAGGACAAGTCTGAAAAATTTCTCTCCTCTTTGCTACTGTAAATGGCTTGATAGAATAATTGTGATTCACCTGGGTTGAAATCCTAGCTGCTACGTGTCTCCAAATCTCCCTTGTCCCATCAAAAAGACAGGAGGACAATGGCAAGGCTAACATTCTCAGAGTCATTGTGAGGTTAAACGAGACAGTGTCTGGGCACTGCAGAGCCAGGACACACAGAAGGGATGGACATTAACCAAAGTCATAGTGATGCTGTCCACTTCCTGTCTGTGCTCCTTGCCTGGCTTTGCCTGAATTCCCAGATCACTTTGATCCTAGAATTAAAGGTTGACAGGAGTGGTTTGAACTTGCAGCCAGGGAAGGCATCAAGGGTAACAGCATAGACCAGGAGAAAGGAATACAGGGGCACTCTGGCTTCCATAAGAAAACTGGACTCTCTGAACATGGCGAACAATGAGGGCTGATGAGAAGCCAAGGACAATGGCACGGGGTTTTGATCCTACACAATGTGCTGGCTTTGTGGGAGCCTAGCCAGTTTGGATGTTCACCTTCCTAGATATGGACAGAGGGGGGAGGACCTAGGACTTACCACAGGGCAGAGAACCCTGACTGCTCTTTGGACTGGAGAGGGAGGGGGAGAGGAGTGGGTGGAGGGGGAGAAGGGTGAGAGGAGGGGGAGAAGGGTGGGAGGAGGGGGAGGGAAATGGGAGGCTGGGAGGAGGTGGAAACTTTTTTTTTCTTCCTTTTCTCAATTAAAAAAAAAAAGAAAAGAAAAGAAAACTGCCGAATTGTCTGCCTTTGCTCTCGGCTGCCATGTAAGCTTTTCATCTTATTAAACTAGGCTCAGATGACATCGGGCTGCAGGAGACATCATGCAGGGACCCATTTCTCAATCACTGCAATTTAGCGTCTTGACTGGCTCTCTTCTCAGTGCGAACGCATCTGACGTAAGAGGGAGGAGTCAGAACAGCTGCCACACTAGAAACTAGACAGTCTGGGCAAAGGCCCATTTTCAAATGGCAGAAAGTAACCTGTAAAGCATCTGAATCAGTGTATGAGGGCATCTTAAATCTAAAAGGGACAAGCACCTCCCTTAGAGTGATGGAGTGGGTCTCACTGGGGCCCTCTAGTGGCAAAACCCGATTAGGACGCAAACTAGAAGCACCCAAGGAAAAAAAAAGCTTATCCTCAGGCCTTCGATTTGATTGGCAAGTAAATGTTAAAAATAAATAAATAAATTGTGGAGCAATTTTATTAATCTTTCATAATAATTATTTGTTTTACAAAATTTAAGTCACCATCTTTCTGTGGATGCCAATTTTCCTTTATAAAACATTTTATGAAGAATTTTCAACTAGCTTACAGAATGGAGCAGTGGGAAGTGAATCTCTATAAATAAGGAAACTTCTAGTACAGAAATGGTCAGTGGGCCAGCAAGATGGCCCAGTGGCCAAAGCACTTGCTCCCAAGCTTTGTAGCCTAAGTTCAATACTGGGGATTCACTTGGCAGACAAAAAGAGCAGAATTCTCTCTCTCTCTCTCTCTCTCTCTCTCTCTCTCTCTCTCTCTCTCTCTCTCTCTCACACACACACACACACACACACACACACACACAAAACTGCTAAGAACACAATAGTCTTTGCTTTCTCTCGCTCGGGGGAGGAGAGTTCCTGACCCTTCCAGAGGGGTAGCTTTCCCTGATTTCTGAACTTACTGAACAAAGCCCTCCCTGTTCCAGAAGGCACACACCTTCCCCATCAGGCCGTGCCTACATCTGGAAAATATTCTTTCACGTTATAACTCAGATCCACTTGGAAGCAACCATAGCAACCAGTAAAATCCAAGATGACAGAAAACTAAATCTAGGACCCAGGAAGACACCCTCAGGAGTCATTCCGGCCACAGCAGCAGATGAAGCTGTTAGGTAGGCACAAACTTGTATGAGCACGTGTGGCGGCGGTTCTCTTAAGAAGTAGGTTGATTCTGTGTTAAATTTTTTCATAAAATAGGAGTCTCATATCTTTACTGGAGAAGTTTTTCATGTCAAATACCTTGGTATTAGTAGGATACGAAGGAGTTTAGGCACCAAAGAAAAGGTTCTTTCACTAATATATTTTATGTGTGTGTTCATATGGGTATGCATGTGTGTGCAAGACTGCATGTGCATGCATGTCTGTACATGAGTGAGTACATGCACAAGCGCACACACGCGCGCGCATGTGTGTGTATGCATGCGTGTGCGGGCCAGAGATCAATCTTGAGTGTCATTCTGAGGCACCATCACCGTATCTTTTGAGACAGGGTCCCTCATGGGGACCTGGGTCTTGCTCACTGACTTGGGGCTAGGCTGGTTGGCAAACGAGCCCCAGGACCCTCTTTCTTGCCTCCCCCCCTCCCCCGGATCACAGCACACATGCACCATTGCTGAGCTTGAGTTTAGGCCCTCAGGTTGCACAGCCAATAGTTTACTTGCTCAGTCATATCCCCAGCCCTTGATAAAATCAACCGAGAGTCTAAACTGTCTTGAGCTCAAAGCATATATTTTTCCAAGTTTGGTAAAACAACAAAAGATCAACCATCTCTCTGCTAATGGAATTCCCACTGACATTAAATTATTATATTAGAATAGTACTATAGTAAATATTAGAATAGTAAATATTAGAATAATTAATATATTAGAATAGTATATAATATTAGAATAGATGGACAATGAGTCAGGAAAACTCATTCAGACAATTTTTATCCCTCACCGTAAGTAACTTCCATTAGCATTTGTTGTGATTTCCTTTATGAACAAATAATTAGGTTAGTGTGTCAAATATAAAATACTCTTCTCTTCGTTTAGACCTCGGACATAGTGGCAACACATAGCAAAGTCTCAGTAAACTAGAAAAATACTCACAAGCACTAAAATAATCTAGCTTTCATCTTAAACACATGAAATTGGCTATTGTGATTATTAGCTACCCAAGGTCATAGAAGATCAAACGTCAGAGCTGGGTCTTAAAGCCATGCTGTTATCTCTTAGTCTCGTTACTCATTTCTGCTGCTATGAGCATACTATGAAATGAACTGGGTCAGAGGTTGAGTAACTCAACAGTGATTAGGCTATGTGAGCCTGAATTTGCCCCTAGTGTTCTGACAATATGAACTGTAGGGCATGTGAGAATAGCACTGGGTTTATTTATCAGTATCTCAGTTAGATAACTGGCTTCTATCAAAGGATTTTGAAAACCCTTCAAAATATAAAAAAGGAAGAAAAAGAAAGGCTCTAGCCTTCTTTCCCATCACCTCAAACACCAAGAAGTCCCTGTTGCTCAGTTTTGGTTCCTTCAATTCATTGGCTGTCTTCTTGACAGACTCTCCTGCCCTATTAGGGACTGAAGAGCTTTTGAGATCCAACTTCAGGGCAGGAGCTTTGAGCACGTGGTTAATTAGATTAATGAAAATGAAAATAGGTCATCCGTTGGCATGTCATTGGACAGACCCCAAAAAATATTCTTTGAATTAAGTAATTCCTGAGAAATATTTGTAAAGTTCTGGATGGATTATGCGAGGTTCTGAAGAGTAACCTTGCTTCCTGAGAGAAGGGCTGGAATCAGAGGGGGCACAGTAAAGTGCTCAAGAAAACATCATTTCAATATGTTATTGTGTATTTAATTCTATATCCACTTTTGTATCTATAACCACTTACTTATAGCTATAAGCAACACTAATGTTTTATTTTTTATTTGTTTATTTGAGATAGGGTTTCTCTGTGTAGCTTTGACTGTCCTGGAACGCATGCTGTAGACCAGGCTGGCCTCGAACTCAGAGATCAACCCGCTGCATGCTGGGATTTAACATCTTAAAACAGCCTTAAAATATTAAGCCCTAAACCAGCACGGTGTCATGACTAGGAGCCTGTTCTGTGGCATGTCTCATTACCTAGGTTTGCTCAGGTGTCCACTGACTGACTGTGGACCTCACACAAGTTAATTAACTCTCTGTCTCAGCATCTTTCATCTATAAAATAAATAGTGCCAACTTCGTAGGATTGTTGTGACTATTGAATCAGATATATAACCCTTATAACACTGCCTGGCACTTCATAAAGAATTAGACTTAGGTAAGACCATTGTCAATTTAAACATTCAGAGGTCTATATTGACCTAAACTTTCTTCACTGTCTTTATGACTCTGTTGTTGACCTAGGGTAGGAGTCATGCTATGGAAGTCATGCTGAGAACCTGTAGGCCAGAGATCCTCTAAGACTGAGGAGAGAACATAGGGCTGGTAGGCATCTACCTCACATCCTACATCCTTCTAACACCATTAAGCACCAAGACTCTGCTTATCACAGGAAACAAAGCGAAGGTGCAAACCTACTGAAGGTCCCGACTTTCCTCTTATCCCTGGAGGTCCTGGTGACCCGATGGTGCCCTAGGAGAAGAAATTAGGAGAGAAATATTATATTAAAGAAAGCTTTCTACTTGTATACTTCTAAACATATTGATGGGTATATATTAGAATTAAAAATCAGATCGATATCATATCCTTAAGAATGCATGGCTAAAGTAATAAGTACTCCTTTACTTTGAATCAATGTTTTTGGTTCTTCATTTTTAACAAGTGAGTGGTATAAAGATACCTTGTCTCCAGGATACCCAGGTTCTCCTGGCTCTCCCGTCATGCCTTGCTCGCCCTAGAAGCACAGTATCACAGAAAGACAATGCATTATATGCATGGTAAATACACAGGAAGGCACTTATTCATTATAGAAGAAGCTCTATGGGTTTCCCTACTTCTTAGAAAACTAGTAAACTACAAATTATACCCTCTAAATAAAAACAAAATATTTAATAATTTCTGTTGACATGAACAAAGTAACCAACTGGGGTGAGGAATTATCTCTGTGATAATGTTAATATTGAAATCACCTTATCACCTTTGATTCCAGGTGGTCCTCTATTTCCTGAGAGGCCCTAAAAATAGAAAGGGTGATATTTTGTGACATCATGGATAAATTAAAAAGAAGTATCAATAAGCAAATAGAGCCATACCATTGAGCCAGGAGCTCCTGGGGGTCCAATCAGTCCTGCAGGACCAACACTTCCCTGAGAAAAGGTAAGAAAGATATCATTCAGTACTCATTAGAACTAGAAAGAGGGTATGGTGCAGCTAAAAACATTGATGAAATGAAAGCATTTTGCCCATTTCAGCAACTTTCCTTCTGTTTTAAAACAATACTCAACTCTTAAAACTCTAAGCAGCTTGTCTTTCTTTTGATGCCTCCTGATTCTACCCAAGTCTACTCTAATCAGACCCTTCCATACTCTGAGCTCTATATATTTTCTGCCCATGTCATCCACCTGGCAGCATTTTTCAGATGGGTAACAGATTGTAGAAATATTCAGTGCCAAGTTTCCCTCCAATAGTCAAATATACTAATCAACCATCTTAGCTTTCTATTTTATTCATGAGTTAGCTGTTGAGGGATGATCTTTTTGTACACTGTGAAGATGTGTCTCTATTTTACCTCCTCTGCCTAAGGTACCATCTGTTTGGTTTAATAAAGAGCAGAACGGCCAATAGCTGGGCAGGAGAGGATAGATGTCTGGGTTGTGACCCAATTTCCTTCTCCTCAACTCTCCTGGCTTCCTTGTCACTCCCTGTCCTGATAATCACTTTGGTTCAGTCTCTGACAAAAGCTTCCAAATGCTAAGACCGTTGTCTGTGTAGCCATGCCTATCAAATGCCTACACCTCCTGATACTCTGAAGGGTGATGCGAGAGGACTGGAGAATTCAAGGTCAGCCTGAGCAGCATAGCAACATAGGGAGAGGACAGCTCTAAATCAACAGAGAACAAAGTTCAAAGCTAGGTGTAGTGGCTGTGCCAGTAACTCCAGCACTTAAGAGCCTGGGCAGCCTTGGTTTCACAGTGAGCTTGTTAGCTCTCAGAGCTCTCATCCAGAGAAACCATGTCTCCAAAAGTAAAGCAACAACCAAACAAAAACTTCTGTTTCTGAGATTCTAAAAATATCACTCAGTTTAGCTAGTATCATGGCCATATCCACCACACGTCCAAATCCCCTTCTGTGTTTATCCACTTCCTCCTTTTCCTCTTCCTCCTCTATATCCTGCACTCAGCCAGGATGCTCTTCCTCATGACAAGTTCCGAGTCTTTGAAAATACAGTGACCAGTACCAAATGCCTTTACCATAAGTCTCCCCGAGTCTCTTAATCAGGAACTAGCGGAAAGCAGACGTGTGCGCCGTTCTCCACCCATCCCAGACTCACCCTAATAACTGTGATGGAATAGTCTCGATATCAAACGTAGAGTGGATACTGAAGGAATTAACTTTAAAATATATTTTTATTTTATATGGCAATTTCTGGAGTTCTAGTTTCCAACATTTCCTTACTGCATGGACAGTAGTCTACATTTATATGATACAGATTTCAGAATGGAAAACATGACACTGGTTCTTTTGGAAGAGCCTTAGGGTTTGTGAAGTACATTGAGGACAAATTATTCCCTACGTGTTTAATCCTGAAATATACGGGACTGCGAGCAGCCAAGGTCATGCTTTCCAGCTTCACAAATATTCAAGGGCAATACATCACTGCTCGCCATCCCAACTTTGCCAATAGGAAACCATCGCTCATGCGACTACAGTGGCTACTTTATTCAAAGTTCTCAGCTTTAAAGCTTACCTTAGTTTTAAAAACACATTACATTTCTGTGTTTGGGAATTGTTCAGACATTATCTAATGGTGGAGAGATATTTTACAAACAAAAAGACATGCTTTGTGCCATTTTTTCCACAGACAATATAGCATTCTTAAATTTTGTCTTAAATTTGTCTCAGGATGCTTCATCTGGCATTTTGAGATGAGTGTGTTTTGAATGCATGATTTTATTATTTTTGTGACTCTAGAAGAAATATCACTAGGACCAGAAGATATTGGGAAAAATGCTATGAAGAACTCACTAAAGCAGAAGAGTATGTGGTGAAAATGGGGGACCAACTGCAGAATCATGGTATTGGCACACTAGAAATCGTGTGTCAAATCCTTGTCCTGAAAAATTGCAGCCTTCTAAACAGTAACGCATGCTGACTTTTGGAGAGTTTCAGCTCCTCAGGGGAATCCAAAGGTCCTTTGCTCCCTGAGATCCTTCTGGGAGAATGTGGAACAGACAGAAGATGCATGGGAACATAATGAGGGTGCCTGGGGTTTAGCACCAGGGTGAAGGAAAGAGGAGCCCATAAAGCTATAAATTTCTGATTCAAAGAAAGACACCCAAAACATGTCTTCATTATGTTAGACAAAGGAGCCAGCAGCCAATTCAGAAGAGCTCACATGACTGCATTCTAGAAAGGACTGAGTTCTGGGCTTCTCAACCATGCTTGCCGTACTCAAAGCTGAGCATAGCACTAGAGTAGTTAAGAAATCCAATTATGGCGGCCAGCAGCATGGAAAAGCACAAGTGGTAGAAAACTAGCATCTGCTGGTCTTCGACTGAGTGGTGAAGATGACTCCCACAGTAAGTGGCTCTTCAATATTTTATATTTAGGGAGAAACTGAGTCTCACTAATGTCCTTTAACAAGACAGTTACAAATTCTATAGAATAAAACCATTTTAGCTTACCACGAAAGCAACAATTACCTTTTTGATTCATTCTACTAGTCTAATTTTCCTATCTGTTTGAGAAATATGTTTAATTAATGACATGAAAACTCATTTGACCAAGCTTTTAAAGCACATCTAGAAATTTAAATTATACAATAAACCATTTCATAGGAATGACATTTAGTGATACTCACTCTAATACCAGGAAATCCAGGAGGCCCAGTGCCACCTACAAGCCCCTATGATGGAAGAAAAAATAAAAAGTGCATCCATTATGGTTCCAATCTGCTGAGGGGTTTTCTGAAACGATGCCACATTTCCAGGAAGTAATTTCAAAATTAACTTCCATCGAAAAGCATAAATTACTTTATTCTTACAAACGTGCTTTGAGATGTTAGAACTGCCCTTTAGTTTAAGGCATATGATTCTCTATGTCTTCTAAATACTTCATAAAAGAGGAAGATGCAATCAGTAATCAACATTACAGAAATACTGGTCTGTATATTGCATGAAAAGATAGGTGGTCAGGATATAGAGTTTAGAAGAGTTTCTTCAAATGGCTAAAAATAATGCTTTATCTCTCTACCTTCATATTTATGTTAAAACATGAATAATACTTGATTTCATTATCAGAAAAATCATAATGTGATGTGTTATTATGGAAACATTATGGAATGTTTTCCAGTCTGAACAGTGACACACGAATGACCCCAAGTGAAAGACCTCTGTCCATAATTGAGCAGCATGGTTAGAGCCTTCACGGATGAAGGTCAGCGTCCTGGTCATATTTATCCAACTCACCCAAACATGGCTAAAGTGATTCATTTTAATGACTACCTGCCACGATGGGGGTTTTCCCAAACAACCTGGGGTTATTTCTCATATTGAGAACTGGCAGACTAGAGTGTGCACGGAGGCATGGAAACTGTGCAGCTGTGCTGTTTGTAAACATGCTCACAAGAATGCAATGCACTTGCTACAGAGCGTGAGTGATGCTCGAATGTCAGGCTGGACCCATCACAAGGTACTTACAGGGCTACCATCCAGACCAGCAGGGCCTCTGTCTCCAAAGTCACCCGGAAAACCCTGCAGAGAAAGGAAGAATGCCGCCATCAAAGCTGAAATATACAGAGAGCTCGTTTCACTGGTTTCTTTTCTTTTTCTTTTTTTTCCTTTCTTCATTATAACTTTTTTCTTTTATTTATTGTATATCCCACCAGTTTTCCCTCCCTCCTCTCCTTCTAGTACCTTCACCCACCTTTGCTCCCTTCCCCCAGTCCACTCTGCCTCCATTTCTGTTCAGGAAAGGGCAGGTCTCCCATGGGTATCAACAAAACATGACATATCAAGCTGCAGTAAGACTAAGCATTTCCCCATGTATTGAGGCTGGGCATAGTGACCCAGTATGAGGACTAGGGTTTCCAAAGTCAGTAAAAAAGTTGGAGACAGGCTCTGTTCCCACTGCTAGGGTCTCACAGAAGATCAAGCTACACAACTGTAACATGGAAGCAGAGTGCTGAGGTCAACAATTTTGTAA